>NC_092448.1:2884411-2936842 GCF_036169615.1 Heliangelus exortis
TCACCCGGTGTCCCCGTGGTGTCCCCAGGTGGAGACGATCGGGGACGCCTACATGGGTGGTGTCGGGGCTGCCGGTTCGCAACGGGAAGCTCCACGCGCCCGAGGGTGGCGCGCATGGCCCTGGCCCTGCTGGAAGCCGTGAGGAATTTCCGGATCCGGCACAGACCCCACCAGCAACTGAGGCTGCGGATTGGGATCCACACGGGTGAGGGAGAGGGGGGGGAGAGGGATGGAACGGGAACGGGGACGTGGCATCTACACGGATCTGCAAGAGTGGGACAGGGACAGATGGGGACAGGGTGTCCACATGGGTCAGCGGGGACAGAGGTGGTGACAGGGGAGGGGGGGGTTGACAGGAAAGGTGATGGGAGGGAGGTGGGAGGTGATGGGGGAGGTGACCAGGTGGGGACAGGGGAGGTGACAAGGTGAGGACAGAGGAGGTGAGGAGGGAGGTGAGGAGGGAGGTGACAGGGGTTTGTGACATGGTGGGGACAGGGGAGGTGACAGGGGAGGTGACCAGGTGGGGACAGGGGAGGTGACCAGGTGGGTACAGAGGGAGGTGACAGGGGAGGTGACCAGCTGGGGACAGGGGAGGTGACAGGGGAGGTGACAAGGTGGGGACAGAGGGAGGGTGACAGGGGAGGTGACAAGGTGGGAACAGGGGAGGTGATGAGGGAAGTGACGAGAGAGGTGACAGGGGAGGTGACCAGGTGGGGACAGGGGAGGTGACAGGGGAGGTGACCAGGTGGGGACAGAGGGAGGTGACAGGGGAGGTGACAAGGTGGGGACAGGGCAGGGTGACAGGGGTTGCCGGGGGTGTCCTGCAGGCCCCGTCTGTGCCGGCGTGGTGGGTCTGAAGATGCCGCGGTACTGCCTGTTCGGGGACACGGTGAACACCGCCTCGCGCATGGAGTCCCACGGGGAGGGTGAGGGGGGGGTGGGGGGTGGGTGACACCCACAGGGATGGGGGGGACACCCCTGGGGGATGTCAGGACTGGGGGGCACCCATGGGGGTTGGGGGGGGGCACCCCTGGGTGCGGACAGGACTGGGGGGGTACCCCCAGTGAGAAGGCTGAGGGGGAGATGGGGTCGGGGGGGGCTCCCCTGGGTGCTGAGGGGATTGGACCCCCCACCCCCGGGTGCTGAGGGGTTGTGTGTGTGTCCCTGTGTCCCCCCCCAGCCCTGAGGATTCACATCTCAGGGGTGACCAAGGCCGTGCTGGAGGAGTTTGGGTGCTTCGAGCTGGAGCTGCGGGGGGACGTGGAGATGAAAGTGAGCCCGACCCCCCCCCTCCGGACCCTCCCCGAGCCCCCCCGACAGTCCTGACCCCTCCCAAACACCCCCCGGACAGACCTGATCATCCCTCCCTCACCCCCCAATAGCCCTGGACCCCCCCAGTAACCCCCAACACCCCCCCTAGCAGCCCCGGACCCTGCCTGCCCCCCACAACAGCCCCCCCCCGTGGTATCCCCGTGGATCCTCTAACAACCCCCCCCCCCACCCAACAGCCCCGACCCCTCCCCAGTAGCTTCGGACCCCCCCCAATAACCCCGACCCTCCCCAGTAGCCCCAGACCACCCCCCCCAGTAGCCATGAACCCCCACCTAATAACCCCGACCTCCCCCCCCCCAACATCCCTGATCCTCCCCCCACTAACCCTGACCCCCCCCAACAGCCCTGAACCCCCCCAATAACCTCCAACCCCCCAAAAAAATGCCCCCCCCCCTCTTTTTCCACAGGGCAAGGGGAAGGTTCGGACCTATTGGCTGCTGGGGGAGCGGGGGGGCAGCACCCGGGGCTGACCCCCTCCCACCTAAAACAGACACCGGGAGGTGGGGGGCTGACACCCCACCCCCCCAAAAACCCGCCCTGAACCCGCGGGGCCTTTCCCAGCCCCCCCAACCCCAGGCGGGGCAGGGGTCCCGCGGGGGGGGACTGTACCCCCGTCCCCCCCATTGTTGGGGGGGGGACACACATGACCACACCCCCCCGGAGCGGGGGGACATGGTGGGGGACATGAGGACCCCCCCCAGCCCGTGGGGCGGGTCATTAGAGCTCTAATTTTTATAATAAAGCCGATGTGGACACACTCGCTGGGGGTCTCAGTGGGGGGCCCCCCCATGCCCCCCTCCCCCCGCACCCATTTTCCCCCCCCCCCGGGTGGCCCCGGGGGTCTCATGGAGAAGGAGGGGGGGAGGGCTTTGAAGAAGGGGACACGGGGAGGGGGGGATCTGAGGGACTGGGAGGGGTCTCACCACTGGGTGGGGGGCCCAGAGAAGGGGGGGCTGGGGTGGGGGGGGTGCGGGGGGTCCCCATGGTATGGGAGGACGGACAGGGGGGGTTTCAAGGAATGGGGGTCCCCAGGGTAGGGGTGGGGGACAGGGGGGGGTCCAAGGGCTGGGGGAGGGTGAGGGGGTCCGAGTGGAGTGGAGGGGGACAGGGGACAGAGGGACTGCCCCCGAGTGGGACGGGGGGGTTGGCTGTGGAGACCCCGGGGGGGTCTCGGGAGGGTCCCGGCTGTGAATGTACAGGGGGGGGTCCCGAGGGTGGATCCTGGGGGGGTCCCGAGTGGTTCCGGGAGGATCTTGGGGGTCCCGGGGGAGCCCTGGCTGGGGGGGGGCCGGGAGGTTCTGGGGGGTCCTGATGTTCCTTGGGGAGGTCCCTGAGAGGTCCCGGGTGGGTGTGGGAGTCCCTGAGAGGTCCCAGCCGTGCATGTCCTGGGGGGGCTCCGAAATTCCTTGGGGGGGTCCCTGAGGGGGACTCGAGATCGTCTGGGGGTCCCTGGGGGGGCACCAGGAGGGGCTGGGGGGGTCCTGGAGGATCCCTGAGGGGGTCCCCGGGAGGGTCTGGGGATCCCAGGGGGTCCCGCACCGTGGATGCCCTGAGAGGTCCTGGGGGGGTCCCGGAGGGTTCCGGACGGGTCTGGGGGGTCCCCGAGGGGTCCTGGGGGGGGTTCAGAGAGGTCCTGGACGGGTCGGGGGTTTCCCGGGGGGTCCCGGGGGGTCCCTGGGTCCCGCGGTTCCCGGGGAGAGCAGGAGAGGGGGGCGGAGCGTCCGCCGACTCAGTCCCCGCCCCCCTTCTCCCCATTGGCTGATGGTCCCCCGAAGCCCCGCCCCCTCACCGCGCCCCCTCTCCCCGCGCTGTCACTCCGAGCCCCGTTCTGTGCTGCCATTGGTCAGGCGGGCGGGCAGAGGGGGCGGGAGCTTCCGTCCGGTTCGCGCTTCCTCTTCCCCCCCCCCTCTCCCGGTCCCTCCCCCCCCCTCTCTCAGTGACTTCCGCTCGGCGGCGCTGGGGCGGGGGGTGTGCGGAGCCAGCCGCTCCCCTCCCCCCCCGGCACCCGAGGACCCCCGCCCCGGCCGCCCCACGGGACCCCCAACCCCCCTCTCCCCCCCCAACACCCCGGCAGCACCCCCGCGGCCGCACCGCTCTGCCCTCCCTACCCCGCACCGCGGGATCTGTCACCCCTCCCCCGCACCCCCCGCCCCCCCACCCTTCCTCCCCAGGACCCCCCTCACCACAGAACCCCCCCCCCCACGGGGGTCTTCCCCCTCCCCCTCCCCCCCTCAAAGGCCTCTCCTGGCCCGGCTGACAGGGAGCCCCCTCCCCACAGCCCCCCCAGACGGCCCGCCGTAGGCCCTTGTCAAAGAGCAGCCCCCCCCCCCCCCCCTTCTGTGCCCCCCCCTTCCCCCAAATTGGGGTGAAGCCCCTGAGGAGCAGACCCCCCCCCCCAGCCCCATTGCAGGAGCTCGGGGGTGCTCCAGAGGGGGGGGATTTCCCCTCAGCACCCCCCTCCCCCATCCTCCCACCAGGAAGAACTGGGTGGGGGGGGGGGAATCGCTAAGCCAAAAAAAAAAAAAAGAAAAAAAGACAAAAAAGAAAGCGGGGGGGGGAGCTCCTCTCAGACCAAGCCCCCCAGATAGGGGCTGGTCCTCCCCCCCCCCTCCCCTCCCCAGCCATGGAGCTGCAGAAGGGGAAGGGGGGAACGGGCAGGAGGAGGGAAGTTGCTGCTCTCCACTCTTCTGGATGCCAAGGATGAGTTGGAGGAGGTAGGTGCTGGGGCTGGGGGGCTTTTTTGGGAGGGGGTTTTACAGGCTCTAGCCCCTCCTGGGGGGGCAGGCAGGGGGGGCAGAGGTTGCTCCCCTTGCCCATGCCCTCAGTTGGGGTTTCTCTGCCCCCCCCCCCTCCCCTCTCAGGACTCGTTGTTCCAAACCCTGGGGAACTTTGTGAGGTTTTCCCTGCCAGGTCTCAGCTTCCTGTCCAGGTTTGGGATCCACTGGGATCTGTTCCTGTTGTGGAAAAGCCAAGAACCTGCCTGGCTCAATCCCTGGGTTTGCCACCTGCCTCCCAGGGATCTTCCCAAAGTTGTGACTTCCCAGGTGGGAAGTTGAGGAGAGCCCCTGGTTATTTATTGTGGGATGGAAACAAATGGATTTGGGGCTCAGAAAACGAAAGATAAACCCAACACCCTCCCCCCAACCATTCTGGTTTTTAATGGCAGGAGGAAACCAGGGAGGTAAATGGAATACCTGAGTCTCAAGGTCTGGGAAGTCTCTTTTGCTGTTTGTTTGGGTATTTTTATTCCTTCCAAGCTCTCATCAGTCCCCCTGTGTGTTTTGGGTTCTGTCCAGGGCTGGATAAAACATTCCCAGCTTCCAACCTGCGTGGCCCAGAGCTTCAGTTGGGGGTTGAAAAGCAGCTCCAGGGTTTCCTGGGCTCTGGGTTGGCTCTCACCTGGACTTTTCCTGGGAGCTTGGAGCCTGGGAAGGAGCCCCCAGCAGTCAGGGGGTGTGGGGTTTGGTTCAGGTGATTGTGAGGAAACAAAAACCAGGAGGAGAATCCCAGGAGTGGTTTTTTTTCCAGCGAGGCTTCCCCTTGCCTCTCACACCACTGGGAAAAAAGGCTTTGAGGGCCTCAAAACTTCCTCAGCTGGGAGAAACTGCTTGGAATTTTTGCTCTCCTCCTGGTTGCTGCTGGATTTCCCGTCACCAGTTTCATCTTTCCACCTTCCAAAGCTCAAAAAAACAGGAACTGGAGAGTACAGGGGAAGAACCAGGTGTGAGGGTTGGGTTCTGGCAGTCAAGAGGCTGCCACGTTGAGGGAGAAAACCTCTCCCTCCTTCTCCTCCTTCTCCCCTCCTTCTCCCTCCTTCTCCCTCCTCTCCTCCTTCTCCCTCCTTCTCCCTCCTTCTCCCTCCTTCTCCCTCCTTCTCCCTCCTTCTCCCTCCTTCTCCCTCCTTCTCCCTCCTTCTCCCCTCCTTCTCCCTCCCTTCTCTCCCTCCTTCTCCTCCTTCTCCCTCCTTCTCCTCTCCTTCTCCCTCCTTCTCTCCCTCCTTCTCCCTCCTTCTCCTCTCCTTCTCCCTCCTTCTCCCTCCTTCTCCAGTTGTTCCCTTTCTCCCAGTAGGAGCAGCTGGTGGCAGTAGGATGGATGCATCTGTCTGGGGGGGTGGGAAGGACTGGAGCATGAAAAAAAAAAAAAAAAAATCTCATCCCAAGTGTTAACCCCAAAGAAATGATCCTCTTGATCTGCTCTGGGGTTTGGGTGGAACTCCTGGAAGGAGTTCTGGAAGTCTCCCTTGTTCAGGGAGAAGGGGAGAAGTTGGGGCCTTTCCAGTGGATCCCTAAGAGAGGGATCACTGCCCCTGATCCCAAGGAGAGGGATCACTGCCCCCTGATCCCAAGGAGAGGGATCACTGCCCCTGATCCCAAGGAGAGGGATCACTGCCCCCTGATCCCAAGGAGAGGGATCACTGCCCCCTGATCCCAAGGAGAGGGATCACTGCCCCTAATCCCAAGGAGAGGGATCACTGCCCCCTGACCCCAAGGAGAGGGATCACTGCCCCTGACCCCAAGGAGAGGGATCACTGCCCCTAATCCCAAGGAGAGGGATCAACTGCCCCCCTGACCCCAAGGAGAGGGATCACCTGCCCCCTGACCCCAAGGAGAGGGATCACTGCCCCCTGATCCCAAGGAGAGGGATCACTGCCCCCTGATCCCAAGGAGAGGGATCACTGCCCCCCTGATCCCAAGGAGAGGGATCACTGCCCCCTGATCCCAAGGAGAGGGATCACTGCCCCCTGAGCCCAGCACTCTGCCAGCAGGTCACAGCTCCAAGACATTTTCTGTGTCCTGAACTTCCTTGCCAAACTCTTCCTTCTGCTGGCCCCTTGGCTGCCTTTTCTGCCACCAACTCAGCTCCTTTCTCCAGAGGGATTTTCCCAACTCCATTTTTGCCACTGCTGGATCTTTTTCCTCCCTCTTCAAGCCCCTTTGATATGCAAAAGAGTTGCTAATTAGTTGCTTGGATGTGTTTGCATTTTAATCAAGAAATGACCCTCGAAAAATAACCTTCTCCTCACCCCCTGCTTGTTTGTCTCAGGCTCCGTTTCCTCCTTCCCTGATTTTCCAAGGAAATCAAGATCTCAGCTTCCAGGGGTCCCTCAAATCACCCCCCGTGCCCAAAACGCTCCTGGAAGTGGTGCCCCCAGCAAAAGAAAATTGGATATGAAGGAAATAGATTGGATTTCAGGAAGAACTCCTTGACTGACAGAGTGTGTGGGGGGGGTCACATGTTTAATTTTGGGCAGAAAAAAAACCCCAAATTTGGGGATAAATGAAACTCCTCCAGCTGGGAGGGAACTTTGGAGCCTCGGCAGGAGCCCAGAGCCAGAGGTCACTGGCTGCTTCCCTGCCCTCCAGGTGCTTTGGGTGGGGATTGAAGCCACCTCTGTTGTGTTTTTTGTGTCAGGCAGGGGGGTGCTGGAGTGGATTTGTTGCTTCCCCAGTTGATTTTTGAGGTTTTTTTTCCTCTTTTTCAGAGACTGGAAAGGTGTGTGGGCATCGTGACCCTCGCTGACCAGCGGCCTCTCGGAGCGTGAAGCCAACGATGCCCTCAATGCCCACGTGAGTGTCACCTCCTCCAGAGCCACCAGATCCTCCCTGGGGGACAGCATTCTGGGTCCATTGGACCTTCTGGGCTCTCTCTGAGGATGGAGAACAAGAGGCCCTGGGGGCTCTCAGCCTCTCTCAACACCAGACAAAACCAACACCATGGCTTTAATCCTTGGGCAATTCCTCTTGAAAAATCCAGTGCCAGGATCCTTTCCCCCCTCTGGTTTTGTCCTTCTGCATCCCTCAAATCAGCTTTTTTTCCTGGTCCCCCAACAGCCACACTCCAGATCCCTGAGAAATCCAATGCCAGGACTCTTCCACCCTCTGGTTTTGTCCTTCTGCATCCCTCAAATCAGCTTTTTTTTCCTGACCTCCCAACAGCCACACTCCAGATCCCTGAAAATCAGTTGAAAATCCAATGCCAGGACTCTTCCACCCTTTGGTTTTGTCCTGCATCCCTCAAATCAGCTTTTTTTCCTGGTCTCCCAACAGCCACACTCCAGATCCCTGAAAATCAGTTGAAAATCCAATGGCAGGACTCTTCCACCCTCTGGTTTTCTTCTCCTGTATCCCTCAAATCAGCTTTTTTTTCCTGACCTCCCAACAGCCAGACTCCAGATCCTTGAAAATCAGTTGAAAATCCAATGCCAGGACTCTTCCACCCTTTGGTTTTGTCCTGCATCCCTCAAATCAGCTTTTTTTCCTGGTCCCCCAACAGCCAGACTCCAGATCCCTGAAAAATCCAATGCCAGGACTCTTCCACCCTTTGGTTTTTTCCTCCTGCATCCCTCAAATCAGCTTTTTTTCCTGGTCCCCCAACAGCCAGACTCCAGATCCCAGGAAAGGGCATGTTGAGGGATGGAATATTTCTTTGAAACCCTGTGTGGGTCTTAAAATACTCTTCCTGCAAGCTGCAGATGTTACCCTATAAGGAGAGCTGTCATGGAAAATGGGAATGGGCTCACAAACATGGTTGTGGATTTTTTTTTTTTTTTGGCCCTCCCCAGAACACCTTGGGGCTGTCAGAGGGACAGGAAAGGCTCAGCAGCCCAGGGCTCTGAAATTCTTTCCCACTTTGGGGAAAAAAACAAAACAAAAGAAAACCAATTAAAAAAAAAAGTAGAAAAGTCCATGTAGAAAATGTAGAAAAAGAGAACAAAGCTGAGGGTTTGTCACCTCTCAGGAACCTGAAATGGAGCAATGAAAGCTGCTGGGAAGTTCTTGGTACTGAGAGATGTCCAGATGTGGCTTTTGCCCCTCCTGATCCTGCTTGGAGTCCTCCCAGGCTCCTGGCTGCTCTGTTGAGCACCATTCTGTGGGCTCAGGGTGTTTTTCCTCCTTCCAGACCTTCCCTCCCTCTAACCCCCCATTTTTTTCTCTCTCAGATCTGCAAAGGAACCCCCCAGCACGAGGAGATCTGCCTGGGCCTTTTCACCCTGGTTTTAACTGAACCTGCTCAGGCTCAAAAGGTAAAAAAACACCTTGGGGAGCACCAGAGAATTTTTTTTTTTTGCCTTGGGGCAAACTCCTGCCATCAGGAAAGGTTCTTTCACAGCCCCAGAATTAATTGGGGTTTTTTGTGGCTTTTTTTTTTTTTTCCCTGAGGGGTAAGTACTGAATCTTCAAGGAACTCTTGAGCTTTCCTGCTTTCTGCTTTGTCCAAAATGGATTTCCATGCTGGAAACCAGGTGGAGATGCCTGTAGTAGACTCCTGAGGAGGAATGTGTGTTCAGTTCCTACAGAAAATTGCTCTATTAATTTCACAGGCAGGATTTAATTTTTAAAGAGGGTTTTTTTTTCCTAAGGAGGCTGGAAAGAGCATTTTTTCAAATTGTGGTTACTCACCTACAGGAAGTTTTTTTTTTTTCTCCATTCTAAAGATGGAGGATTTAATGCTACAAACTGGGGGTGCTGGGGGAGGAGAAAAGGAGTGGAAAATAACGTTTTATTGCAGAAAAAAAGGTAATTTGCAGTGGCTGGAAGGAAAAAAGCCCCATGGGAAGTGCCAGGGGGGTCCTTGTTTGGCTGCGTTTGTGTTGTGAGGTGACCCAGGGACTTGGGAAGGGTTGGAGTGGCCCTCTTGAAGCTGGGGATGCTCTGAAGATCCTGACCTCAAGGTGACACATGGAATATTGCCTCTGGATTTCATGGCTGCTCCAAGGGCAGAGCTCTCTCCCCCAAAGCAATGGATCCATTCCTGGAACTCGTCGCTGGATCCGGAGCTTCTGGGTCTGGTTCTGCCTCTTGTGCTGAGCACCTGGAAACCTGGAGCAGCTCAGAGCACCACTGAACACATCCCCCTAGAAATCCCTTGGGATTTCTGCTTGCTGACTGCAGCACTCTCCAGGATGGGTTTCCAAAGGCTGAGCCTTCTCCATGTGGAATAAAACGCCCTCCTTCCCACTGGGATGTGGTGGATCTCCCAGGGATGTGGATCCTGCTGGGCTGTGGTGGATCCTGCTGGGCTGTGGTGGATCCCAATGGGATGTGATGGATCTCCCAGGGATGTGGATCCTGCTGGGCTGTGGTGGATCCCAATGGGATGTGATGGATCTCACAGGGGTGTGATGGATCCCATTGGGATGTGTTGGGAAGTATCCAAGCACTGTTTATTGAGCACAAACCTCACGAAGGAGGTGGAAGCAGAGGTTGAGCAAATCCATCCTGCTCCAGTTCTCCATCTCCACAGCATTTTGTGGCCATCCCACCACGAGGGACCAAGAGAAACCATCCTGGAACCTTCCTCCTGCTCCCCTCTGCTGGAGGGGGGAGCACTCTGGGTCCTTTGTCACTGTCCCTCCAAGCTGGCAGCCTGGGGCCACAATGGGCTCCTCCTGGGGACCTTCCTGAGAGGTGACTGAAGGGGCTCCTGCTCCCTGGGGGCTGCTCTGGGGAGGAGAAATTGGGTCTGACAGTCTGCTGCACCCTGATGTCACCTTCTGTACCCTGATGTCACCCTCTGCACCCTGATGTCACCCTCTGCACCCTGATGTCACCCTCTGCACCCTGATGTCACCCTCTGCACCCTGATGTCACCTTCTGCACCCTGATGTCACCCTCTGCACCCTGATGTCACCCTCTGCACCCTGATGTCACCTGCTGCTGCTGCCACCAGCCCTGGGTCCAGGCAGGAAGGATGGGAAAGCAGGCAGGGATTTTCCTGCCAGGCTTTGGAAAGGGTGGAATCACTCCTTGCTTTTGCTCCCTGCCCATGAAGGGGGTGAACTCTGAGTTCATCCTGGTGGATACGGGGTCCTGGGAGAGCCCTGGGATGGTCTCCCAGGGGACAAGAATCCTGGGATGGCCTCAGAGGGGACAGGAATCCTGGGATGAGGATTTGCTGCTCATCCTCCAGCAAGCAGCTCCTGGGTGCAGGACACTTGGTGCTGGTGCAGCCTTGGGTGTCAGCACCCAACCCAGTGAGGTTGAATCAAACACAGCCCACAAGGCTTCCCCACCCTGGTTTGCCCCCTCCCCCCCACCCCAAAAAAAAAAAAAAAAAAAAAAAAAAAAAAAAAAAAAAAAAAAAAAAAAAAAAAAGCTCTGTGGGTGGCCCTGGGTCTCTCCCAGGACGTTTCAGTGCTCGTTGGGCCAAGCAGTGGGTGCTGGTCAGGGCAGCCACTTGGTCACCTTGGGTGCCTGTCCCCAGGCTGTGGGTCCCTCATGGGTGCCTGGAGGGGGAAGTGGAGCTTCCTCAACTTTTCTCCCAGTTGCAAACCCAATTCCTGTGCTGGGGATTGGATCACGGAACCTCTGGCTCTTCCCTCCCCACAGGGCTGAAGCTCAGTGCTTTCCTCCTCCCCTTTTTTTTGTTTTTTTTTGTTGCCTGGATGCTCCAGCCAGGAGAGATTTGCTCTGCTCCAGCTGCAAGGAGGGAGGGGACACTCGGGGAGGGACACTTGAGGTGGGGGACACTTCAGTGCCCTTCAAATAGCAAAGTGACAGCAGCTGATCCATCACCGCTCCCTCCTCCGCCCGGCACCTGGAGCTTTAATTAATGTTGGGATCCAGGATCAGAGGGCACAGAGCCCTCCCTGACATCTCCTCCAGCATCCAAGTCCCTCTCTCCTCCACCCGAGGGTTGTTTTTTTTTTTTCTCTTTTCCTTCTCCCCTCCTTTCAATCACAACATTTTTTCCTTCCTTGCCCTTAATTAAAGGGAGCGCTGGCTCCGCTCTGCCGAGGGTAGGGAGGAGGGGATGGGTTTGTGGCAATAAACAAGAAATTCAGGTTCTCTCCCCACCCCCCTGAAGATATTTCCTCCAAGCCCCTTCCTTTGGATTATTGGTTCCATCCCTGGTTCCCCCTCCCTCTTCCCTGAGGCTGTTGGGCAGGGGTCCAGGAGCCTGAGGAATGGGGTCAGGGTTAGGGTTAAGGTCAGGGTTAGGGTGAGGGACAGGCTGGTGACATCTTGTCATCCTGGTGGAGTGGGACCTGTTCTCCCGAGGGCTTCTTCTCCAGTTGTGCTTTGGGCCAAGGAGCAGCAACATTGTGGATGGTGATTTGGGTTTTCTGCAGTGTTTGGCCGTGGGATTTGAGGGCAAGAGCTGCCAAACCTTCTGGAGGTAATAGGATTGTGGTGGCCTTCCTCCCAGGTCTTAAAAACCACAACTAAATCCCTTAAAGAGTCTCTCTGAGCTGGTTGTTCCAGCCCTTCTGGGCAGGAAGGTTGGATCACAGGACCTCTTGGTGGCTTTAAATGCAGATGTGGACACTGCACCTCGTACACATCTGGTGGGAAACCAAAGCCCCTGAGTTTCACCCAGCCCAGGGGGACTTCTGGGACCACAGAAGCTCCTGAGATGAAAACCTCCAAAAAGGGTGCAGAAAGGCAGTGAGAGGGGGGTGATGGGTGGTGGGGTCCAGGCAGGGCAGGGAGAGGACACCACAGGTGTCTTCCAAGTGAAATGAAAGCTTTGTCTGACCCCAGGCAGAGCCCAGGGCACCCAGCAGCACCCACTGGGTCCTGGACCCAGATTTTCCCATCAGGGCCATGTTTGGGGTTCTCTTTTCTTGCTGTTGTTCCCTGGCCAGGTGGTTATCTGCCTGGAGACTCAGAGTCTGGCTCTGCTTTGCTGGGTATCCATTTAGCATTTCCAAAGCAATTAAAGGCCCCAAAGAGTCTACACCTCTTGGATTTGATTTTTAATGTTGTTGTTGTTTGGTTTTTTTTAAAATTATTTTTTTTACCCAGAGCTCTATGAATAAGGGAAGGAGCAAGCCTGGAGCATAGGGAGCCTCATCAAAGAGATCTTTGGAGGCCTCATTAACTCTCCAAAGGAGGCTGCAGAGACCAGACCCCTGCTCTCTGGAAGATCTGTGACATTTTCCTGGCACAAATTAACATTCATGCAGAACCCACTTAGCAAATTACTTCCTAATCACCCTCCCACTTCCCCCCCGCTGCTGTCCTGGCCACCAGGGAAGGCAGAGCCAACACCTTTGCTTTCTGCCCACTGGTGACAAGTGGAGAAAGTCAGAGAATCAGCATGGTGAGGCTTGGGAGGGAACTTTCAAGCTCAGACCTTCAAGTCCTCCCTTTCCCTCCAGCCCCAGCAAATCCCTGGGTTTGGAGCAGCAGGCAGGATGTCTGGAGTTCCAACCCAAATCCAGCCCAACCCTGTGGAGCAGTTTGGAGCCAAGCAGTCTCCAAAGCCAGCTCTGCCTGCCCTGGGAGAGCTGCTGTGAGCAGGAGCCATGGGACAATCCTGCTTCTCCAGGGAGCTCCCGTGGTGCTGTGAGCCCAAGCCCAAGAACCTTCTGCGTGGTTCTGGTTGGCAGTGGTGCCAGAGAGGCTGGAGCAGAGGGTCTGGAAATGGTTTTTATTAATTGCTCCTTCCTGAAGGAGCTGTGTCTGTCTTTTCTCTCCAGGGTGGTGGCAGAGTGCAGGGAAGGCTGGGATGAGGGGACAGGGACAACCCAGTGAGAAACCTGCAGCTCCTGGGCTGAAATCCTGAATCCAGGGCACGAATGGCTCTCCCTGCCTGCCTTCTCCTCTTTCCCTGAGATTCAGTTCTTTGCTGCTACCTTTGAGAAAACCATTGCCTGGTTTCTCTTGGGGTTCCTCACCTCTGGCCTTCTCCTCTTCTGCAGTGCTACAGGGACCTGGCCCTGGTGAGCAGAGATGGGATGAACATTGTTCTCAACAAGATCAACCATATTCTCATGGAGAAGTACTTGAAGCTGCAGGACACCTGCAGGACCCAGGTGAGGAGAAACTTCCCCAGACCTCCCCCTTCCCACCATCCAAGGGTTGGAGCAGGATGAGGGTTGGAAGGTGGAGGTCCCTGGGGAGGGGACCGGGGAGGTTGGAATGTGGAGATCCCTGAGGAGGAGGGGGGGGGGTGGGCGGGCAGCACCCATGGAACTCTTTTAGTCCAGGAGTGACTTTTGGAAGGGGGAATGTAGGGGAGAGGTGTCCTGGGGTGGGGTGGGTGGTGGCCAAAGCTGCTCTGACCTCTCTCTCTGCCCAGCTGGTGTGGCTGCTGCGGGAGCTGGTGAAGAGCGGGGTGCTGGGTGCTGATGGTGTCTGCATGACCTTCATGAAGCAGATTGCAGGTGAGTTGTGGCACAGGAGTGAGGTGACAGCTGCCTGTGTCCCCTCCCTGCTCCTGCCAGCAGGGTTGAACACTCTTGATGCCATCCCCTGGCTCTGGAGGTGGTTGGGTCTGGGCAGGCTTCCCCAGCAGCTCCATAACCACCCCCTGGCAGGCAGGAGCTGTGCCCAAGCCTGTCCTGACCTGTAAGGGGAAAAAAATTCTCCAGGGAAGTTGGAGCAGAGGATGAACCTTGGAGAGGCTGTAGCTCCCAAGAGCCTCTTGGAGGGGTGAATCACAGAGGGAGCCAGGAGGCTTCTGGCAAATGCTGGAGCAACCAGGAAGTGTTCTGGTTCCTGTTGCTGACAGTTTTTACAGAGTCAGTCTGTTTGGTGTTGGGACATTAAAGCTCATCCAGTCCCACCCCCTGCATGGGCAGGGACACCTCCAGCCAGCTCCAAACCCCATCCAACCTTCACCACTGCCAGGGATGGGGCAGCCACAGCTTCTGGGGGTGACCTGGGGCTCAGCACCCTCACCCCAAAGAATTTCTCCCTCCCTTCTCAAGATCTCCTCTCCATCTCCCCTCTTGCAGCTGGAAACCCTTCCCCCCCATCCCATCCCTCCAGTCCCTTGTCCCAAGCCCCTCCCCAGCTTTTCTGGATCCCTTCAGGCACTGGAAGGTGCTCTAAGGTCTCCCCAGAACCTTCTCTTCTCCAGGCTGAACACCCCCAACTCTCTCTCCCTGGCTCCAGAGCTGCTTCAGCCCTCCCAGCAGCTCCAGTACCTACTCTGGACCAGCTCCAACAGCTCCATGTCCTTCTGCTGGGAGCCCTAGAACTAGACAAGAAGTTTAATTGTACTTAACAGGGGACAAACCCCTGGGGGTCCTGGAGGGAGGGGGGTGAAGGGGGACTGCACAAGAGCTCCAGGACCACCCACAGTCCCCGCTTTGCCCTTTGGGATGGCAAAACCCATGCACACAGCTCCTCTGGAGCTCCTCAGAGCTTCAGGGGGGACCCTGAAGTCAGTAGCTCCTCCAGGGAGCTGGCAGTGGCCATCTGTGTCCCCCCAGTGTCCCCCCCCCCCCCAGCCCTGGGTGCATCCCCCCCCCCCCCCAGCCCCACGGACGCTTTTCCGGAGCAGCAGGAACGGGGCCTCTTCCGTGTTCTGAGCACTGACGTCCACCAAGGAGGAACTGATGTGTGTGTGTGTCCCCCATCAAACCTGACATTTGTGTTCAGGTCACCTCTGCCAAGCAGCAGGCTTGGAAACTGCTGTGTCTGCTCCTGGGGGGAGGAAGGAGAAGGAAAGAGGGGGGAGGGTCCTGAGCTCCGGCCAAGCTCAGAGAATCGCGGGATATTTCAGGTTGGAAAAGACCCTTGGGATGATGGAGTCCAACCATCACCCCCACTCTGCAAAATTTTTCCCCTAAATCACATCGAAACGACCCTGAAACCCATCCAGGGATGGGGACTCAGTCACCCAGTGGGGACAGGGGATGGTGGCAAAGGCCATGGAGCTGCCCCTTGGGTTGCACCTCCCTGCTCGGGGGCCCCTTTTGCTCTGGAAGGAGGGGGCTGCCTCCCTCATCACTTTTATGATGCCTTAATTGTTAACAATGCCTTAATTGTTAACAATGCCTTAATTGCTAACAATGCCTTGATTGTTAATGATGCCATTGTTTGGGGCTGGTCTGGGTTAGGGGTTGGGGGTGCCCCTGGGAGCAGGAGGAATCCCTGCTCTGCTCCAACTGAATGCTGAATAAAAGCTCAGGTGCAGAAGCAACATAAAGCAAGCCATTGGCTTCAGGGAATCATCTGCCAAGCTGGAAGGGATCCATCAGGATCAAGTCCAACTCCTGTCCCTGTGCAGGGCATTCCCAAGAATCCCACCATGTGCCTCAGGAATCAGCTGCCTTGCTCAGAGGAACTTTCTGTGTTCTGCTGGTCCAAGGCCTGGGTTAGCTCTGAGCTTGGTAGAATTTGGGTTATGATTGGGTTTAATGAATCTTCAGGGGCTTTTCTAACCCAACTCTGGGATTCTTTGGCTTTCAGGTGGGGATGTGACAGCAAAAAACATCTGGCTGGCTGAGAATGTCCTGGAGATCCTGACAGAGCAAAGGTAGGGCTGGGAGGGAGGTGGTGGCAGAGGTTGGGGTGGGTTGGAGGTAACCACAGCCAAACCTGGCTGGGAGGGTGCTCATCCTGTTGGGCACAGGAGGAGCAGATTTTGGGGTGCCTGATGGAGTTTCCTACACAAAAGACCTTGGTGCTCATTCCCTGAGAGTGACCAAGAAGATTTTCAAGCCATGGTGTGAATTTCCAGCTCTCAGGACCCTCTTGGCTGTAGGTTGTGTGGGGGAGGGTGGTCTCAAATCATAAAATCATGGAATGGGTTGGGTTGGAGGGACCTGAAAGCTCATCCAGTTCCTAAACCCATGGGCAGGGACCCCTCCCACCAGCCCAGGTGCTCCAAGCCCCATCCAACCTTCACCACTTCCAGGGATGGGGCAGCCACAGCTTCTGGGGACAACCTGGGCCTCAGCACCCTCAGAGTGCAGAATTCCTTCTTCAGAAAGAAGGAATTCCTTCCATGAGCAAAGAAATCACTGTGGGGTTTGCAGAGGGGCTGTGCCTCACCTCCCAGGAGATGATCTTCCCAGATGCCTCTCCCTGAGCTGTGGGGACACAGCTGTCCCCTAACGTGTGGCACCCAGAACGTGGGTCCAACATCTCCTCTGGTGCCTGAGGAGCTGCAGCCCAGGGCTATTTTCTTCCTGAGTGTGGCTGAACAGTGGGGGAGGAGGTGTTCCTTTGGGAGGAGCAGGACAGACTTAATTCCAAAAAGCTTCCTGTGTTTCAGCAGCTCCTGGGCTGCAATTTTAATTTGGTGTGGACAGGCCATCTGGGAAATATTGTCCTCTGGGCTGGGGTATTGTCCTTTGTTGGCAACAAAGCTGCTGATGGGTGATAAGGAGGATTCCAACCTGCAGCCTCTGCCTGGGCAGAGTTGTTTTGACAGAACCCAGAGCTTTTCACCCCAGGCTTCTCCCCAAATCCCTTTTCTTTCTTAACAATCCAGTTGTTAAAGCCTTTCTTTGGCAGCAGTTAAGAGTCCTGGTGATGTTTATTCCTGGATTGGCTGTGCTGCTCTCAGTGCCATCCAGTGCTGCCCCAGGCCTGGGAAGGAGAAACCACCTGGGATCTTCTGGACTTGGTTGACCTTCAGTTCCTTGTTTTCTTGCCTCCGTTGTCTTTGTGCTCAGCTCTTCTGTTCCCAACTGGATTTAACCATGGAATGGGTTAGGTTGGGTTGGAGGGACCTTAAAGCTCATCCATTCCCACCCCTCCATGTCCCCCAGTGCCACTTCTGGAGGTGGAGCTGCAGGAGAGAGCTCTGAGCTTCCCCCTGGAATTCCTCAGAGGAGCAGATGGAAGAGGTTGGAACCCCACAGAAGGGTTTGCTGGAGTTCCAGTGGGTTGTCCCACAGGAAGGATCTGAGGAGGAGGAGGAGGAGGCTTGGGTGGGAACCTGGGGGGAGAACCCCCAGCTCTTCATTGGGATTTCCAGGACATGGAGGTGCTGGAGAGGGTGCTGGTTATGGGGTCTGGAGAAAAACTCTTAGGAGGACAGGCTGAGGGAACTGGGAATGTTCAGCTTGGAGAAGAGGAGGCTACAACTCCCTGAAAGGAGGTTGTGGTGAGACAGATGTTGGCCTCTGCTCCTTGGGACCAGCGGGAGGACAAGAGGTAGTGGGGTCAAACTCTACCAGGGGAGGTTCAGGTTGGATATTAGAAAAAAAATCATCACAGAAAGAGTGGGGAAACATTGGAAGGGGCTGCACAGGGAGGTGGTGGAGTCACCATCCCTGGAGGTTTCAGAAGATGGGGAGAGGAGGTGGAACAGGGAATGGGACAGGGGCTGTAGGGCGGCTGCTTGGACTCGATGATCTTCGAGGGCTTTTCCAACCTTGTTGATCCTGGGATTGGGGAAGGGGAAGCCAGAGCTTTAATTTTAGCCACTCACGTGAAGATCCAATGCCACCTTTGGGTTAATGTGTGCTCATTAAATGTCTGGTTCATTAAAAGCAGCTCCAGCAAAGCTGCTTCCCCAGCCCTGCCCGAGGAGGCCACGACCGCTGCCCCGGGGGAGCCGGGTGGTCACGAAGCTGCTCCTGGCAGCTCCAGCCCACTGCTTCCTCCCACTGGTTTCATTTTTCAGATGGATGAATCCTGAGGCTGTCAGTGGCTTTTTAGGTTTTTTCCCCCTCCCCCTTTTGACAGCATTTTTCTCTTCGTGGCAGCCCTTGCTGCTGGAGCTCCCCAGGAGGTCCTGACCTCAATTAACTCCCACATCCTCCATGTGCCTCCTGCCCAGCTGCTTAACCTGCTCCTGGCATCCAGCTCAATGCAGGGAGAAAAGCTTGGGAAAGGTGACACTTGGCACAGCTTCCCAAATCCCCCTTGACCAAGGGTTGGGGATTTGGTGGTCTCTTCAGGTGGCCGTGGTGGCACTTCCCATGGGAAGTGTTTTCCAGCTGGCTGGGGGCAGGGGATGATCAATCATGTTGGAGACACCAAGTCAGCCCAACCCTTTCTTGGCATCCAACACAAATAACCCAGCTGACAAGGTGCTTTTTATGGACTTTTTAAAGAGAATATTTATTGCTGAGTTTAGATAAGGGGGGAGGGGGGGGTTGAGGAGGAGACATACCCAGCAGGCAGGGCCAGGCTGGTGGAGCCAACGATGGAGAAACCTTCCTGGTTTGGATGGTGGGCTCCATCCCTCCTGGGGAATGGAGCTGAAGCATCTGCCCACCCTCAGGACACCAAGCTGAGAGATCAAAATCTGCTTCCAGAAAGCCAGCCCTGGGGGTAGAGCCCCTGCCCCCCAGCTAGGACAGGTCCTGCTGTGTCCACCTCAGACCCTCTCTCCACCCTCTCCCGAATCTCTCTGATTTTTCAGCTTAACCACTTCTGGTTTCCCCCAGTTTGGTGCTTCCAGCCCCCTTGGTGGTCTCCACAGCTCGTTCTGCTCAGGATGCCACTGGTTTTGTTGGATTCATCCTCTTGATGCTGGCAGACTGACCAGAGGAGTGTGGAAACACCTCTGGCACGGGGGTGTGGGAGAACATTCCGAGCCTGATCCTACAGGAAAGTCCTTGAAGCTTGTCCTGGTGCATTGTCACTTGGTTGGAGCTGCCCTGACCATGGGGAACAGTAAAGAGGCTCCTCTGGAGGTTGGTGGCATCAAGAGCAAACCTCTTAGAGGGGCAGCTGCTCCCTCCACGTGCTCCTGAGCGTTTTTATTGCTTGTGGTTGCAAATACTTCAAAATTGTTGTGGCTGAGAACATCTCTGTGGCCTGGAAACCCACCCAGGGCTTTGCATGAAGACATCTGCCACCCTGCCAGAGAGCATGGGGTGTCAGCACCCAGATGGGACCATCCTGGGGGGAGGAAGAGGTGCCAGGACCTGCCACAGGGCAGGGAATGCTCTGTAGAGGAACATTCTCCAGGCCGGATTCCCTGATTTTGTTGTTTCCTTTGTGCCTCAGTTTCCTCTGTCCTGAGTCTCCACTGTGGTTCCCTCAAGGAGGTGGCTGAAGATGTTTTTCCATGGATTTTTTTTCCTTCCTTTACAGAGAGTGGGTGCTGAAGAGCAGCCTCTTGATAGCCATGGCAGTGTACACCTACCTCCGGCTCATCGTGGACCATCATGGCACATCCCAGCTCCAGGCTCTTCGTCAGAAGGAGGTGGATTTCTGCATCTCCCTCCTCCGTGAACGGGTGAGCAGATCCAGGGGGCTCAGGGGGGGGCTGGGAAGAGAGAGCTGCTTCCCTGGGAACCCACGGAGACCCACAGGGACCCACGTGTGCTGGCGTTGCCCGCGTTCCTCGTGCAGCTGGAAGGGTGTGGGACGTGCTGGTTCCTCAGGGTCACCCCTCAGCTTGCCCCGTGCAGTCTGGGGGTGGCTTTTGAACCCTCAGAGAAGGGAAGAGCAGATGTTTGGATGGGGCTGCCTCGTTTCAGCCTCTTTGCTGGTTGAAACCATTCCCTTCCTGCTCCTGGGCCACCTCAGCACTTGTGGAAGAGCTGCAAGAACATGGGTTCCTCCCTTAGGGAGGCAGCCAGCATCTCCACAAGCTTAGAGCCAACATGGTAACCATCTCCAGGCCACTCTTTGGTCCATACCATGCTGGAGAAGCCACCAAAGCTCAGTGGCTTTGTGTTTGGTGTCCCTGTGGGCCCCAGTGGCTCTGCAGCTCCCTGCCTGTTCTTCCTTGCCGGGTGGGCAGGACCAAGTGTGAAGTCCTGACTTCAGAGACTGGCTGAGGTCCTGGAGAGGGGAAAAAAAACCAACAAAAACTTGTCAGATTTATGGGTCGATTGTTTGCTTTACACGAGGAGAGAACATTTTAAAATAGCTGCTGACCTTCCCTCCTGTCACCCTGCCTCTCAGAACCTGTGAGCTTCAAACACAGGGCAGGATGCCAGGGGCAGGAGAGGGGAGGGTGTGCAGAGAGTGAATCATCTGGAGCAGGCGGGAAGGTTGAAGGACTGCTTGTTCCTCCCTTCCCCCTGCCTGGGAGCAGGTAAAAAACACTCCATCAGATGATTTTTGATTTTTTAATTTATTTATTGAAATTTTTTTTGCCTCTCTGTTTTTTTCCCAAGTTCATGGATTGCTTCATGATCGGGCGGGACCTCGTGCGGCTGCTGCAGAACGTGGCCAGGATACCCGAGTTTGAGCAGCTCTGGAAGGACATCATCCACACCCCACAGGTCCTCAGTGCCCAGTTCACAGGTAGGCAGAGCCAGGGTGCCCTCCTGCCTGCTGACCAGGAGAAGATGCCACCAAAAGTGGGAGCTTAGGAAAAGGGACAGGGCCTGGACCACAGAATCACAGAATTCTCTTGGTTGGAAAAGACCTTCAGGAGTCCAACCATAACCTAACACTGACAAGACCTTAACTAAGCTACAAAAGGGCTCCATCTTGCTTTGTAACTAAAAGAAGATGCCAGCAAAAGTGACTTTCTGCTGGCTGTAGGGAGCTTAGGAAGGAGGGACAGGTCCTGGACCAGTCACTAACTAGAAGATGCCACCAACACTGACTTTCTGCTGGCTGCCAGGAGGGACAGGGCCTCAACCAGTCTTCCATGGTCACCTCTGGACCTTGGTGGCTTTGCCCACACTTTTAAAATGCTTGGAGGTGTCTGAGTTTGAAACCACCCTGAAAAACAGAACTTTCAGAGAGATCATGAAGGATGTGGCCAGGCCACCACGTGGGTCATTAAATTGGGTTGTTTGTTCTGGACTGAACACATCCATAGTTGTATTTGTTGCTTTGTTGTTTTTTTTTTTAAATTGGAGCCCAAAATATTTGAGTCCTTCAGGCTCTGTTGAAAAGAG
Organism: Heliangelus exortis; assembly: GCF_036169615.1. Lineage (NCBI taxonomy): Eukaryota > Metazoa > Chordata > Aves > Apodiformes > Trochilidae > Heliangelus > Heliangelus exortis. Next base: position 2,905,248 of record NC_092448.1, read on the forward strand.
CTCCCATGAAGAAGCTCTAACAGGGATTTGGTTTCTTCTGTAGCCTCACACTTGGCTGTCATGGAGCTCCCTGCACAGTCTGGGTCAAAACAGACACGATGGAGAGAGTCTTACATGAAGAATTTTTATTGCTACAAATGATTCACTTCTCTAGAGGCTGTCACACCCTTTGCTGGCTGCAGGAAATGGGGCTTTAAAGCCTTCTCCCATCCCCAGGACCTGTTCTCCTCTCAGGGGCTGTGTTAATGTCACGTTAAAGATCTCAGATGATGCTGAGGGAAACTCTGATTAAATCCTCAAGCTCTGTGAGCTCTGCCTCCAGCTCCAGAACCCCTTGAGCTGACACTCCCAGCTCAAGGGCTGCAGGGACCCAATTCTCTCCTCACTGGGACTTGTTCCTGTGGAGTCTGGAAGGTCCCTTCTCCAAAATAATTTCCCCTGCAACTGGTCAGAAGGGGTCTGGTGCTTTCTTGCTGCTGAGAGCCCTGTAGTTGCTCTACAAGGTGCTGGTTCTCTCTCTCACAGCTACCAGTTCCCATGCCCTTGGGTTTGGATCACAGAACTGTCCTGGTTGGAAAAGATCTGGAAGATCATTGAGTGGAAGATCGAGTCCAACCATAACCCAACTCTTGATCCCTTTCCATTGCCTGGGGAAATGGAGCTTTATGCTCTGCCCTCAGACGTTGGCAGATCCCTCCCTGCTGGGATTCCCTTGGTCCTGTGCCATCTCTGGGATCATCCAACCCTCTCTGTCTCTCCCCAGGTGTCCTGCAGCTCCTCCAGTCCAGGACTTCTCGGAAATTCCTGGCTTGTCGCCTCACTCCTGACATGGAAACCAAACTGCTCTTCATGACCTCCCGGGTAACTCCCTCAGCCTCTGCTCAGGGGGAAGGGGGACACATGGCCCTGCCTGGTCCACTGGTCCCATTCCCACGGTGGTACCAGGAAGGAAGGCAGGACTCGAGTGGGATGAGTATTTGAAGTGGAGTTTTCCAAAAAAGAAAGTGGAGAGGAGGGAAAATGGAGGCTCTGGCAGCTTTTCCCTGAGCTCTGACTCTCAAGAATGTGGCAAAGAGGTCCAGGGAGGTTCTTCTCCCCTTCTGCTCTTCCCTGGTGAGGCAACTCCTGGAGAACTGTGCCCAGTTCTGGGCTCCCCAGTTCAAGGAGGACAGGGAACTGCTGGAAAAGGGGACAAGAAGTGGGCATGAAGGGGACTGGGACATCTCTTCTGAGGAAAAGCTGAGGGACTTAGGTCTTCTGAGTCTGGAGAAGACTCAGGGAGGATCCTCTCAGCACTTCTAAATCCTTCAAGGGTGGGAGTCAGAAGGATGGGGCCAGGTTTTTTCAGTGGTGCCCAGTGACAGGACAAGAGGCAACAGGTCTTAAGAAAGTTCCACCTAAACTTCTTGACTTTGAGGTTAGCAGAGCCCTGAAAGAGGCTGCCCAGAGAGGGTGGAATCCTCATCTCAGAGACTTCCCAAACCCACCTGGATTGCTCTAGGACAACCTTCCCTTGGGCTGGCTGATCTCCAGAGGTCCCTTCCAAGCTTCCTTCCCTCCAACCCCCTTTATCCTGACCCAAACCAGGGCACAGCCTTGAAAGAGGCTGCCCAGAGGGGGTGGAATCCTCATCTCCAGAGACTTCCCAAACCCACCCAGGTGCCATCCTGTGCTCTAGGAGAACCTTCCCTAGCAGGAGGCTTGGACTGGCTGATCTCCAGAGGTCCCTTCCAAGCTTCCTTCCCTCCAACCCCCTTTATCCTGACCCAAACCAGGACACAGAGCCCTGAAAGAGGCTGCCCAGAGGGGGTGGAATCCTCATCTCCAGAGACTTCCCAAACCCACCTGGATGCCATCCTGTGCTTTAGGAGAACCTTCCCTAGCAGAAGGCTTGGACTGGCTGATCTCCAGAGGTCCCTTCCAAGCTCAAAACTTCACCTCTCCTCTTTGCCTCCTCCAGGTCCGGTTCGGTCAGCAGAAGCGGTACCAGGACTGGTTCCAGAGGCAGTACCTCTCCACCCCAGACAGCCAGTCCCTGCGCTGTGACCTCATCCGGTACATCTGTGGGGTTGTCCACCCCTCCAACGAGGTGCTCAGCTCTGACATCCTCCCCCGTTGGGCCATCATCGGGTGGCTCCTCACCACCTGCACGGTGAGTTGGGAGCTTCAGACCACCCCAAACCCCTCCCCCCAAAAATAAATCCCATCAGCACCTGGGGACCTTCCCTCCCAAGGGAAGTTCAACCTAAACTTGAGGAAAAAATTCTTCATTGGGAGGGTTCCAGAGAGGTGCTTGGAGTCTCTATGTCTGGAGAAATCCAAACCCATCGGGATGTGGTCCCGTGGGGTCCCTCTCTAGCAGGCAGGTTGGATTTAGGTGATCTTCAGCATGCTCTGGTTCTCTGGAGGCTGCTGGGGAGGGCTGCTCAGCACCCTGCTCATCAAAAACATTTGTATTTTTATTCTGATTTTTCTTTTTCCTGCAGTCCAACGTTGCTGCTTCAAACGCCAAACTGGCCTTGTTCTACGACTGGCTCTTCTTCAACCCTGAGAAGGACAGCATCATGAATATAGGTATCCCATCTCCAGGGAGCCTTTCTCCAGATGGGAGAAGGAGGGGTTAATACCTGCCAGAGAAGTGGGAGGATGCTCAAATCTCCCAAGGGTGTCAGTTCCCTCCCTTACCCTTAGCTCCTGGAGAGCTGCTCTGATGGAGCCACTTTTTCATTGTGAGTTTTTTGGCCAAGTGTCTTCTTGAGGTCAACTCCAAAGCTGCTGGGTTCTCCCAGGACTCCAGGCACAGGAGCTGGTGGCATTTCTGGGAGCTCTGGCCCACAGGGAAGTTGGTTCTGGCCATTTTTTTTAAGCTTGGATGAATTCAATTGGCACATTGGCAGATGACACAAAGTTGGGGGGGAGCGTGGATCAGCTGGGAGGCAGGAAGGCTCTGCAGAGGGACCTGGAGAGTTGGGATGATTCCAATGGGATGAGGTTCAACACAACAACCCCCTGGGGAGCTCCAGGCTGGGCACAGAGTGGCAGAAAGGGACCTGGGGGAGTCTGGATGGCTGGGAAGCTGAACAGGAGGCAGCAGTGTGCTCAGGTAGCCAAGAAGGCCAAGGACAACCTGGGCTGGCTGAGGAAGAGTGTGGCCAGCAGGAAGAGGGAAGGGATTCTGCCCCTGTGCTCAGCTTGAGTCCTGGGTCCAGTTCTGGGCCCCTCAGTTCAGGAAGGAGATTGAGGTGCTGGAGCAGGTCCAGAGAAGAGCAAGGAGGCTGTGAAGGGATCCAGCACAAGACAAAGGGCTGAGGAGGCCCCTCTGGAGAAGAGGAGGCTCAGGGGAGACCTCATCACTCTCCCCAACTCCCTGGAAGGAGGTTGGAGCCAGGAGGGGTTGGGCTCTATCAGTCAGACAAGAGGCCATGGGCTTCAGCTCTGCCAGGGAAGGGTTAGGTTGGGAATTAGGAAGGAATTCTTTCCAGGGAGGGGGATCAGGCATTGGAATGGGCTGCCCAGGGAAGGGGTGGATTCTCCATCCCTGGAGGATTTTAGGATGAGCTTGGATGTGGCACTCAGTGCCATGGGCTGGGAACCACGGGGGGAGTGGATCCAGGGTTGGATTTGGTGACCTCAGAGCTCCTTTCCAACCCAAATGATTCTGATATTTAGGAGCTGCATGAGAGCCAGGGCTGTGTCCAAGCCCAAAGAGGGGATTCCCTCTGCTAAAGGGGGGGATAAAGGGGGAGACATGGCCATCTCTGGTGCTCTCTCTTTCCAGAACCTGCCATCCTGGTGATGCATCACTCCATGAAGCCTCACCCTGCCATCACTGCCACCCTGCTGGACTTCATGTGCCGGGTGAGCCACCCCTGGGGGGCTGAGGAATTGAGTTCATCTTGCTTGAGGGGGTTGTGGGGTGTGGGGTGGGTGACGTGGTGGAGGTTGAGTGATGGGGGCAGTGAAAGCAACCACTGGAGTCCACACAGTCCCTCTGCCCCCATAGAGACCTCAGGAGTGTCACCAGAGGACTGAGTTCCAGGGTGGGAATTCCATGAATCCCCTGGAGCAACCAAACAGGGGCAGCTCGCTGCCAAAAAAAAAAAACCAAACAACCAAACCACAACAGGAAAAAAAAAAAAAAAAAAAAAAGTTCTTCTTTCTATTTTATTTTCCATCATCTGGTCTGAACCTCTGGATTTGGAAATAGCCAGCAGAGCACCTGGGTCACTCCTGGAAGCTCTGTAACACCCCTCACCTAAATTAAGGAAGGATTTTCCCCTTGGTTGGTCAGCCAAATTATCCATCTCCTAAACCAGGCACCAGAGGTCTGGGGGACTCCTCCAGGGCCATTCCTGGAGGTCTGGGCCACTTGTTAAGGGGAATGCTGCTGTGAGGAGGCCTCAGAGACTTCCCAACTCTGCAAAGAAATCCAGAACACTGAGTGTTAGTGGGAAAACGCTTTGGAGTTTTCCCTTTAGTACCTCATGAAATGCTTGGCCCGGTGTCATCCCCTGAGGGCAGACAGAATGTCACTGCAAGTGTCACCTCCCTCTCCAAGGAGGGATTCTGGGGGAAGCCCTGCCAAGAGCTGCTGATTCCAGTAATTTGGGCTGATGATGTTTTCTTGGAAGTGAGACCTTCCCATGGCACGAGGGCTGGAAGAGCTTTGGGTTGCATCACTTTCCTCACTCTCTGTGTCTCCTGAGTCCATAAAGCAGCTGCTGGCAGAGGAATTAGGTTGAAGTTTCCTGGGATGACCCAGATTTCAGGGAGGAGCCCTCATCCTCCCTCCAGAAGCAAAGGACACTGTGAGCAGAATTTTTGAGGGTGTCCTCCTCATCCTCCCAGCCTGGGCTGATCTCCTTCAACCTTCTGAGATCTCTTGATCACCTGGGATGTTCTTGAGTTGAGGTTCCCCCAAGAAGCCAACCAATGGCCTGAGCTAATCCTGGCTGTGTCCTGCTGGCTGGCACAGGCCCCGTGGTGGGCAGGGAGATTCATGGCACTAACGTGATCATTTTCCTCTTTTCAGATCATTCCCAACTTCTACCCCCCACTGGAGGCTCACGTCAGACAAGGAGTGTTCAACTCCCTCACCCACATAGTGGAGAAACGAGTCCTGGCGTAAGACAACCCTGGATTTTACTACACACAAACACACACAACCACTGCCCCCCACGTTTCCTGGGGCTCCCCAGCTCCAAAACCCCCTCCAGGCTCTGGAAGAGCTGCAGAGAGTGTTTGTCTTGTGTGGGAGCCGTGGGAGAAGCCACAGTTTTGGCTTTGTGAGGCTGAGTTTTGTCCTGAGAGCTGCTCCTTGAAGTAAGGGGGTGGGTGGGTTAAGAAAGCTTCACTTCAGATGAGTAGAAATGTCCCCAGCAGCCTTGCTCTTGGGCCTCCAGCCTCCAGACATCTCCTCCAGCAGCCAAATTCCCCTCTTGGGAGGTAAAACCTCTTCTCCCTTTCCCACACCCGGTGACCAAGTGAGGGAACCTCAGCTGAGCTGCTGGAGGGAAGGTGGGACCAGAATGCAAACCAAAGCCTTGACCTGAGGGGGGAAATCACCAAGGACCCCATGTCCTGACTTCTCACCCCTTCTCCTTCCTGTCTCCCCCAACACAGCCACCTGGCCCCTCTCTTTGACAACCCCAAGCTGGACAAAGAGCTCCGTGCCATGTTGAGGGAGAAATTCCCGGAGTTCTGCAGTTCCCCTTCCCCCCCCATCGAAGGTAGGGAGCAGGACAGGGGGTGGAGGGGGTGGTCTGGCTGTAGTGGGTGGTTGGAGGGTGGGATGGAGCTGGGAGGAGAGGAGGAGGAGGGCTCTGGGTGCTGGGGTTTGTGGTGTCCATACACAATGGCTGTTCCACCCTGCTCCCTGGTGGCCACTGAGCTTTTCTTCTCAGCTCAGATGGCCACCAGGAGATGAAAGGCAGAGCCAACCACTTCCAACCTGTGTTTAACTTTGCCAGATCATAAAACCATGGAATGGGTTGGGTTGGAGGGACCTTAAAACTCATCCAGTGCCCCCTGCCATGAGCAGGGACACCTCCCACCAGCCCAGGGTGCTCCAAACCCCATCCAACCTTCAACACTGCCAGGGATGGGGCAGCCACAGCTTCCTTGGGCAGCCTGGGGCTCAACAACTTCAAAGAATTTCTTCCTCATATCCAACCTAAATCCACCCTCTTCCAGTTTAAAGCCATTCCCATCGCTCCATGTCCTTATCAAAAATCCTCCTCCAGCTTTCCTGGAGCCCCTTCAAGTAGAGGAAGACCAACTCTGCTGAAGGACCATGCTTGGGTGGAGAAATAATCAGACATTGGAATGGTGTTCCAGGGGAAGTGGTGGATTCCCCCACTTTGGAAAGTTGGAAGTCTCAGCTCAACGAGGTGCTGGGACATCTCACATCAACAATAACATGGGCAGAGTTGGACCAGATGATCCTGAGGTCCCTTCCAACCTGACATTCCATGATTCTATGATTCTGAGACTCCACTGGAAAGGTCCTGGCACTCTTGGGATGGGGATGGGGGGGGAGTAAAATGGAGTTTCTGGGTTTTCCAGGGTCCATCACTTGCCCGGACTCTTTCTTCCCATTCCAAAGCCCTTTTCTCCCTTGCTGGAGCTGTTGATCAGTCGAGTTGACTGCTTGGCAGAACCTTCAGCACCTTCCCTTCTGCTCTGTCCCCTTGCAGTCAAAATTGAGGAGCCCGTTGCCATGGAGATGGACAATCACATGTCAGAAAAGGATGATGGGTGCTATGACAACGCCGAGGCCGCCTTCAGTGACGACGAAGAGGATCTGAACAGCAAAGGTGAGGAACGCTCCGCGCCGTCAGGTGTGCCCCAAAGCTCTCCTGCCTTTCTGTTTCACCCCTGCCTGGGGACTTCTCACTGCCTTCTGGGCACTTGGTCCTTGAGATAAAGGATCTCCAGACCAGCAGCTGGTCTTGAGAGCACCTTCCCCTCAAGATAAAGGATCTTCCTTCAAGATAAAGGATCTCCTCTTGAGATCGAGGATCTCCAAACCACCAACTGGTCTTGAGTTGGTGGGCTTGAGAGCACCAACTGGTCTTGAGAGCACCTTCCCCTTGAGATAGAGGATCTCCAGACCACCAACTGGTCTTGAGAGCACCTTCCCCTCAAGATAAAAGATCTCCAGATCCACCAGTTGGTCTTCTGAACATCTTCCCCTTGAGATGGAGGATTCCAAGAACACCAGCCAGTCTTATGAAGACCTTCCTCTTGAGATGGAGGATTCTGAGATCACCAGTTGCTCCAGTGAATACTTTTCTTCTGAAATGGAGGATTTCAAGGCCAAGATTTCAAGATGGTCTAGAGAGTGCTTTTCTCCTGAGGTGGAGGATTCTGAGACCACCAGCTTGTCTTGTGAACACCTTCCCCTCGAGATGGAGGAGCCTGAGACCATGAGCTGGTCTAGTGAGCAACTTTCTTTTGAGGTGGAGGACCCTGAGACCTTGAGCTGGTCTTGCAAACACGTTCTTCTTGACGTGGAGTATTCCAAGACCGTCATCTGGTTTTGTGAGCACCTCCCCCCTGAGGTGGAAGATACCCAGAGCACCAGCCAGTCTTGGAAGCTCCTTCCCCTCATGATGGAGGATCCTGAGACCACCATACAGTTTTGTGAGCACCTTCCCCTCATGATGGAGGATCCTGAGACCACCAGCCAGCCTTGTGGGCACCTTCCCCTTGAGATGGAGGATCCTGAGACCACCAGCCAGCCTTGTGGGCACCTTCCCCTTGAGATGGAGGATCCTGAGACCACCAGACAGTTTTGTGAGCACCTTCCCCTCAAGATGGAGGATCCTCAGCCCACCAACTGGTTTTGTGAACACCTTGTTGAGATGGAGGTTCTCCAGATCACCAACTCATCTTGTGAATACCTTGGTGAGATGGAGGATCCCCAGATCACCAACTCATCTTGTGAATACCTTGGTGAGATGGAGGATCCCCAGACCACCAACTCATCTTGTGAATACCTTGGTGAGATGAAGGATCCCCAGACCACCAACTCATCTTGTGAATACCTTGGTGAGATGAAGGATCCCCAGACCACCAACTCATCTTGTGAATACCTTGGTGAGATGAAGGATCCCCAGACCACCAACTCATCTTGTGAATACCTTGGTGAGATGAAGGATCCCCAGACCACCAACTCATCTTGTGAATACCTTGGTGAGATGAAGGATCCCCAGACCACCAACTCATCTTGTGAATACCTTGGTGAGATGAAGGATCCCCAGACCACCAACTCATCTTGTGAATACCTTGGTGAGATGAAGGATCCCCAGACCACCAACTCATCTTGTGAATACCTTGGTGAGATGGAGGATCTCCAGACCACCAACTCATCTTGTGAATACCTTGGTGAGATGGAGGATCCCCAGACCACCAACTCATCTTGTGAATACCTTGGTGAGATGAAGGATCCCCAGACCACCAACTCATCTTGTGAACACCTTCTTGAGATGGAGGATCTCCAGACCACCAACTCGTCTTGTGTATACCTTGGTGAGATGGAGCATCCCCAGACCACCATCCCATCTCAGAAGCTCTTTCCTCTTGACATGGAGGATCCTGAGACCTCCTGCTGTAAGCACGGTACCCTCAAAGCTCCCTTCACACCAGGGACAGGAATTGCACCCCAGGCAAACCCCCTCCTTGATAATCAGGTTTCCTTCCACCAGAGAAGGTTGTTGAGGCCCAACCTCTGCTCCTTCCCCATCCCCGAGGGTCAGACTCAGGAATCTGCTGCTCAAAGGGAAAAGCTGCTGGGTTTTGTCTCTCTGCTTGGTTCTTAAACACTCTCTCAAGTCCCTGAGAGGAGGTTGGGGCCAGGGCTGGTTCCTTTCCCAAGAAGCAAGCAACAGGACAAGAGGAAGTGGCTCCAAGTTGCATCAGGGGAGGTTTAGATGGGAAAGGAGGAGAAACTTCTTCATGGAAATTAAACACTGCCCAGGGGGTGGTAGAGTCTCCATCCTTGGAGGGGTCTCAAAGCCCTGGAGATGTGGAGCTGAAGGACATGGTTTAAGCACTGGACTTAGAGTTGGGTGAATGGTTGGTGAGAGCTGAGTTATGGTTGATGCTCATGAAAGTCTTGTCCAACCAAACCAACCCTGTGATTCCCTAAAGTTTCCACCCCTGGAACTCTTTTCTCCACCCATGTGTCCTCTCGAGGTGTCTGTGTGGTTGGAAATCCCTGGGGCAGGTGCTGATCACAAAACTCAAGCCTCTCATTCCTCAACCACACAATTTTTATTGCACTCCCTCCCTTTGGAAGCCATGAGGTTGAAAAATCCACCACAGGTCCCCTCTGGTCACCCAGGAGATGAAGTCATAGAACCATAGAATCATGGAACCCATGTCAGAGTGGTTCCAAAGAATGCTTATAATATGGTGATAGGAGCTTTATAAATATAAATATAAATATAGTCCTTTAAAGGCCTATCCATCCAACCCTCCTGCAGTGAGCAGGGCCACCTGCATCTAGACCAGGTTGCCCCATCAAGCCTTGACCTTCAATGTCTCCAGGGATGGGGCCTCCAAGCATCTCAAGCTGTTCCTGGCCTTGGTGCTGGGCCTCTTGGGGGCTTCCTGCCATGCTGGGGGGGCTACAGGAGAGGGGTGACAACCCCAGGAAGGGGCAGGGGGTGTGACATGGGGCTGTAGCACTGTGTCCCAGAGTCCCATCAAACTCAAGCCAACTGCTTGAGGCACCTGAGAAGGACCCAGAGCCACGGAAAGGAAGGATCCACCTTGTCCCACCCCTTCATGGCAGCTTCTTTGCCTTCATGGCAGTGTTTTACCTTCTGGACTTGACTGTTGGTCATTTCTGTGGCCTGGGATGAGCCTGGAGGATGAGGGTGTGGAAAAGCAGTTGAAGTATCTGAGTCTCAAGAGTCCTGAAGCTCTCTTTGAGCTTCAGGTGTTGGTTGAGCATCTTGAAGGCCAAGCCAGAACATCAGGTTTGGGAGATGGACTGAAGGGAAACCCCAAAGGGTCCCCAGTTCTGGACCATCCCCCTGCCTTTGGGTCCCATCCCACCTTCCTGCTCACCTGGACACAATTCTGAAGGGGGGAAGGCAAGAGCTGAGGCTGAGCCACCAGGCACTTGGGGACCCACTGGGTGTCCTGGGGCACCCAAGAGCCCAGCCCAGCACCAATCCTGCTGCCAGGGCAGGGAGTGCCTCCAGTTCTTTGTAGATGGAGCTTCTTGGGCAACCAGAGTGTTCCACTGGGGCTTTCTTCATTGCAGGGAAGAAGAGGGAGTTCAGGTTCCATCCCATCAAAGAAACCATCGTGGAGGAGCCTGTTGATATCACACCATTCCTGGACCAGCTGGATGAGTCTCTGAAGGACAAAGTTCTGCAGCTGCAGAAGGGAAGGTTGGTAGCAGTTGGGTTTGGTGCCTTTTTGTGTTGATTTCTTCAGGGCAAGGACACTCAGGACCTTTCAGTGCTGGTCTGCAGCTCTGCTTGCTCCAGAGCTTGAGGTTTGGAAACAAGGAGAGGTCCTCCAGGAGATGGCCAAGGGGACTGGAAAACTTTTGGGTTAAGAGCCTTATAATTTGTCCTCAGCTTAGACCAGGACACCCCAGCCCATCTCCAGGACACACCAGGGAGGCAAAAAGTGCTGAGTTTCATCCTTCTCCACCCCCCCCCATGGTCACAGTTGTACCAATGTCCCAAGGAATCACAGAAATGTGAGAGGTTGGAAGGGACCTCCAGAGATGATGGATCCCCCAGGGCAGGACACCCAGAACACATCCAGGGGGGTTTGGAACTCCAGAGAAGGAGATTCCAGAACCTCTCAGGGCAGCCTGGGCCCCCCTCACCCTCACAGGGATGAAGTTGCTCCTCAGCCTGAGGTGGAACTTCCCATGTTCTCCACCTCCAACATCTCCATGACCTTCCCCACCTCCACTTTTCAATTTCCAGTCACCTTGGGCTTAACTCCCATTTTAAGAAGCTTAAAAAAACCCCTCTGGCTTTGGCCTTCCCACCACAGGGGGACTGAACACGATTTCTGTCTTTACATGGATCTCATCTCCTGCTTTGGGGCTTTTCATTTCTTTGCCTGGCTGCAGCCATCCCTTGGGAAAGTTGGAAAACCTCAGCCTGGTTCTTCCAAGCTTTGGAGCTCTTCTCCAAGCCTGGCTCCAACCTGGAGCAGAACCATCTCCCTTCATCTCATCTTCCTGGGGTCCTGAGCAGAACCAACTCAGCACAAATTCCCCTTGGCCCCTTCTGGTGGTGTCTTTAACTTGGATTTCCTTTTGTTTTTGTGCTCCAGCGACACGGAAGCTCAGTGTGAGGTCATGCAGGAAATCGTGGATCAAGTCCTGGAGGTACCAGCAGCACCAGCTGGGCACAAGCCCTGGTTTTATGTTTGGGGTTTTTTTTCATTTTCTCCTCTTCATTCCCTTTTCATCTTCCTTTTGGTGGCGAGGAGGAGAGAGGACAACCCTGTCCTTTGGTCCTCCCAAACTTCTTGGGTGGGACAGAAGACTTGGGGCCAGAATTTAGATATTTATTTTTTAATTTTTATTTCTCCTTTTTGATTGAAAACATTGGGAAGTTGAAAATCGGGGAAAACAAACAAACAAACAAAATTGGAAAAGGATTTACTAGAAAAGGGGATGAAGGGGAGAGAGGGAATGGAGGGGAGACAGGGGATGGAGGGGAGAGAGGGGATGAAGGTGAGAGGGGGGATAAAGGGGAGAGAGGGGATGGAGGGGAGAGAGGGGATGAAGAACAAACCCACAGATGGATACAAACAGATCCACAACCCCAGCTCCATGCTGCCAGGGATGGGTTCCTGAGGGTCCCCCGGGGCAGGGCAGACCCAGCTGGGGGCTCCAGGGCTCTTCCAGCACCCGATGGATGTGGATTCAGGAGAGCAGGGGAAGAGCAGCCCAAAGGGAGGGAGAGGCATGGAATCACCACATGGATCGGCTTGGAAGGGACCTTAAAGCTCATCCACTCCCAACCCCCCTGCTTGGGACACCTCCCACCAGCCCGGGATGCTCCAAGCTCCACAGGGGCAGGAAAGGGGAGGGAATGGACCCCTCTGTGTCCCGCCCCTCTCTGAAGGGTTTTTAGTTCCTCCTCCTCCGAACTGTGACAGTTCCCCCAGCAGTGTCCCTGCTGTCCCCAGCTCCTGCTTTCTCCTCTCAACGCTTCCTTTTTCCCTCCCAGGAGGACTTTGACTCGGAGCAGTTGTCAGTGTTGGCCTCCTGCCTCCAGGAGCTGTTCAAGGCTCATTTCCGAGGGGAGGTTTTGCCAGAAGAAATCACAGAGGAGTAAGGATCTTTTATTATTTTTGTTTGGTTTGGTTTTTGATTTTTTTTTTTTTTTTTTTTTTTTATTGTAGTTCAGAGGTTTGTGTCTCTCTCATCTTGGAGCTTGGGGCTTTCCCCAGTAAAATGCTGATGGGTTTCAGGAGGTTGTGCTCCAGCCAAGAACTTCCCTCTGGGGCAGTCCAGGGGTCACAAGAAGTCACCATGGAGCTGACCTCCAACACTTGTCACATGCAGGGCTTGAAGGAAAACATCTTCCTCTTCCCCCCAAGCACATCCTGCAGCCACCTGGCCTCAGGGCAGAGCCCAGTTTAGGTGATGCTCTGGTGGCTTCCAGGGCACAAAACCAACACTGGTTGTTTTTGGACCAGGGCTGAGAGTCAGAGCTGCTGGGTTCTACCAGCAGGACCATTCCTGTCCCCTCGGTGGCCTCAGGAGCACAGCAAGCAAGGTCCAGGGTTTTTTTTCCTGAGGAAAGGCAAAAGTTGGGCACACCAGAGCTCTGAGTGTTGTGTTTATCCCACAGGTCTCTGGAGGAATCAGTGGGGAAGCCTCTCTACCTAATATTTAGGTATGTCCTCTGGAATTTTGGGATGATCTGGTTGGGGGCTTTTTTTGGTGGGTTCCTTTGGGTCTCATCCTGCCACGCTTGGCCCAGGGTTGATCCCTTCTTGATCCTTTTGTTGGGCTTCAAGTTACAGGGAAACCCCAGGTCCTTTGTGGACACCTGGGATCCCTACAAGGTGGCTTGGGAGTTGGGTGTCCCCACGAGGTGGTGGCATCTCGGGTGACACCCATCTCCTCTGCTCCCCAAGGAACCTCTGCCAGATGCAGGAGGATAACAGTGGCTTCTCCCTGCTGCTGGATCTCCTCTCAGAGCTCTACCAGAAGCAACCCAAGATTGGTTACCACCTCCTGTACTACCTAAAAGCCAGGTAGGTCAGCAGGGACACAGCCAAGCTCCACCTTGGTTTGTGCTCCAAGAGGGAGCTCAGCGTGGTGTCCCCACCCCGGGGCATCCTGAGGCCCCCAGGTTCCTCTTCACCTGAGCAAATCTCCTTCCAGCAAAGCTGCAGCAGGGAAGATGAACCTCTATGAGTCCTTTGCCCAGGCCACACAGCTGGGGGACCTCCACACGTGTCTGATGATGGACATGAAAGCCTGCCAGGAGGACGACGTGCGCCTGCTCTGCTACCTCACCCCTTCCATTTACACAGAGGTGAGGCACCAGCAGCCCCAGTTCAGGTGCTGGGGACATCTCTGGACTTGGGAGAGTTGGGTTAATGGGTGGTAGAGTTGAGGTATGGTTGGACTTGACGATCCTGAAGCTCTTTTCCGACTGGAACTCTTAATTCTTTGAGCATCCTGTGTCCCCTTCCCACGCAGGGCAGTTGGAACTGGATGAGCTTGAAGGTTCCTTCCAACCCAAACCATTCCATGATTCTGTGATTCCTGCAGGCAGGCTTGGAGCTGGGCTGCTTTGCTTCTGAGCTTCAAACCATAGAATCACAGACTCATTAAGGTCAGAGAAGACCCCCAAGATCATCAGCCCAACCCCACCCCATGGGTTTTGAACCCCTTCAGGGATGGTGACTCCACCACTGCCCTGGGCAGCCTGGCCCAAGGCTTAACCCCTCTGTCAGTGAAGAAATCATTCCTGAAACCCAATCTAAACCTCTCCTGGAGAAACTTGAGGCCATTTCTTCTTGTGCCATCAGTTGTTCCGTGGGAGAAGAAACACCCCTCAGCTTCCTCCAACCTTTCAGGGAGTTTCAGAGAGCAAGGAGGTCTCCCCCCAGCCTCCTTTGCTCCAGGCTGAGAACCCCAGGTCTCTCAAATGCTCCTTTTTCAGATTTCTACACTGCAGCAGAGAACCTGTAGAGCTTAGAAAAAGTTCTCTCAGGGTCTCCATCCACCCCCCTGGGGGCTTTTTAGGGGTCAGCATGTGGCCTTCCAGCCACGTTGTGCTCTGGTGGGCTCCATGGACGTGGGGCTGCCTCATCCTACATGTTCTCAGCTCCCAGCACCATGTTCTCTGGGTCAAGTTTTGCTTCTCTGCTGCTCCTCTTCTGGAGAAGGTTCTGAGCAGATGTGTCAGAGCTTTGGGGGTGGGGGGGAGCAGTGCTTGGAAGGAGCTCTGCTGCCTGCCCCCAACCCTTGGGTTTCAGGAGAGGTTTTGTTGCTGTCAGCACTTGGTGCTGACCTGGAGCCAGCTGGGCTTGGTGGAGAGAGAACATGTTTGGAAGTGCTGCAGTCAGGTCCAAGTTGACCCAATTCACATTTGGAATGGGGAACCAGGCATCTCCAGCAGATGGGTCCCAGTTGAGCCAACCTGACCCTTGGACAGAGCTGCTGTCCTGTCACCTTCTGTCTGAAATGCTTCCAGGGTGGAGAATGCTTCCAAGGAGCATCCAGCCATCCCAGTTTGGGGGGGGGGGGAGCTTGAAGGCGTGGAAAGGGTCATGGATCTGTCTGTACTTTCTGATTCCCTGGGAGGAATGAGCTGGCCCTGCTCCTCCCTCCTTTCTGGCTGGGTCAGCAGAAACATCTGCTTGGACCTTGAGGTCGTCCAGGCCCATTCCTCACAAGCACTTCCTGAGGGCTTCTATGGGGAAAGGGGGGAGAAGAACCTCCAGCAAACCCTGCAGCACCAGCATCAAGTTGGAAGGAACCTCTGGAGGTCATCAAGTCCAACCCAGAATCAGCACTGTTCAAGCTCCTGGTAGAGAGCTGGATCCTCTCCTTGAGATTTTGGTGTTTTACAGCTTTCCACTAAAAAAAAAAAAAAAAAAAAAAGGGGGTGGGTGATGGTGTTTCAGATTGCTGCCCCCATGGGCAGGGGGAGCAGCTGGAAGTCAGGCAGAAAACATCCTGAGTGCAGCCTGCCTGGACATCAAGATCCCAACCCTGCTGCCCCTTTTCCCAGCCTTCTGCCCCCCCCGGGTTGAGGTTTTTTTTAGTTTCATTTCCTTGCAGTGCTGCTGAGCCCCCAAGGAGCTGGGTGGGAGAGCAGAGCCTGTGAGGATGGGGAAAAATGGGCCCTAGGAACCAGGTGGTCTGGCTTGGCTTGATAACTTCCTCAGCTCTCATGGAATCATGGAATGGGTTGGGTTGGAGGCACCTTAAAAATTCCTCTCATTCCACTCCTTGCATGGGCAGGGACCCCTCCCCCAGCCCAGGGGGCTCCAAGCCCCATCCAACCTCCAACAATTCCAAGGATGGGGCAGCCACAGCTTCTTGGGGGGCAACCTGGGGCTCAGCACCCTCACCCCAAAGAATTTTTCCCCAATTTCTCCTCTCCATCTCCCCTCTTCCAGTTCAAAGCCATTCCCTCTCATCCCATCCCTCCAGGCCCTTGTCCCAAGTCCCTCCCCAGCTTTCCTGGAGCCCCTTCAGGTTCTGCACAGCTCCTGCTATGGGGTGGGAGCTTTTGTTTGGCCTCTCCTGTGGGTCCTTTCTTCAACCTTGCTTTGTTTTCTTGGCTCTTCCAGTTCCCAGATGAGACCCTAAGAAGTGGAGAGCTGCTGAACATGATTGTAGCAGTCATTGACTCCTTCCAGGTAAGGAGGAGGTGTCTGGGGTGGGGGGCAGCACCTTCCTGATGTGACACCCCTTGTCTCCTCCTCTCCCAGGAGCTTTAAACCTAAAAATCCATCCACGGGGCAGCACTCCTCCTCCTTGCCCCTATTATTTCAGTGCCCCAAACCTCCTCCTGGTAGCCCCTGAGGAGCTGCTGTGGCCCCAGGCTGACTCCCAGCTCTGCTTCCCAAAGATTTCCCTGGAATTCCTGCAGAGATTTGCTCCGCTCCCTCTCTTGAGCTGCAGGATGGGTGTAAAGCACCCCCAGGGTGGACATCACAAATGTTCCTGATCAATAATGAGCTCCCAGGGTGCAGGAAAAGTGGGACCCTCCCCCCCTTCAAGGAAATCCAAACCCTGATTAAACCCTCCTGGAAGGAACCTTTTCCCCAGGGTGTTGACGCCCGAGTTGCCACCAGCAACCCAAAAATAGTCCCCCCCCCGGGGGCAAGCTGGGGGCAGGAATGCTGAGCTGGATGTTTCTGCTGTCTGGGCTGCTCTGGAGCAGTGATTTTCCTGATAACCCTTTAACTCCCACTATTTCTTCACCAGTCCAGGGGCAGCCACCCTCCCATCCGAGCTGTTCCCAGCTGCGCCGGGGCCGGAACGCCTCGCCAGCAAGTTTTCCTTGGCAGGGCTGGAACTGGAGTTGGGTACAGGAAAAGTTGGAGTCACGATGGCCCCGACCTCTCCCCCCACAGCTCAGCCCCTGAGTTCCCTCCTCTGCTCCTGAGCTCTGTCCCAAGGGTTTGTTTTTTTCCCAGCAGAGCCCCGGAGCGTTTCCTCTCCCCTCCCTTCTCCAATTCCTTCGTTCCTTCCTGTTATTCTTCATCTGTTTCCCTGGGATGCTCTGCCTGCTTGGTCCCACCACCCCCTCTGGGTGGCTCAGCCCATCCTGGGGTCTCCATGTGCCTCCAGAGGAGCCAGGAGGAAGCCTGAAGGTTGGACAAGACCTCCAAGGTCATCAAACCCAACCCTCAGCCCAACCCCACTGAGCCACATCCCCGGTGCCACAGCCACCTGGGGTTTTTTGAACCCCTCCAAGGGATGGTGACTCCACCACCACCCTGGGCAATCTGTCCCCATGCTTGACCACTCTTCCAGTCTAGGAATTTTAGTCTAGGAATTCCAGTCTAGGAATCTAAAGGGAGGTAGATGAGAGCCAAGGTGCTCCCAAGCTCCTGTCCCCGCTCTGGTGCATCTGCCCACGCATCCCATCCCTTCCACCTCTCCCCAGGACATGGGAGGTGGGTCCAGGAAGGCAGAACCACACATCTGGGCAGTGTCCTGAAGAGCAGAGAGGGTCTGAAGCCCCACGTAGAGAGGTCCCAGCTTGTCAGAGCTGTCCCAGCAGCCTCCTCAGCTCTCGGGTGGGTTTTGTGCATCCCTTGGCCAAAGCCCAAATCTGGGAGCACCTGGAGCAGGAGGAGCAGGTCCCAGAGAGCAAGACACCACCATCCCACCACCATCTGGCCCAGTTCATGGGGATCTCCTGTCTGTCCTTGCTCTCCATCCCAAGAAGCTCTCCAGACCCTCTGGATGAGGTCTCCTCTCTCCTGGAGCTGCTTTCCCTCAGCTCTGGCTGAGGAGCCACCTGCAGCCCAGGACATTCCAGTCCATCCCTGCTCTTTCAGATGATGTTGGCAGAGTGCCAGCTTCTCTGCTTGCTCTCCAGGACCTGCTTGGTGATCCAGGGGGACTCCTGCAGAGTCTGAGCATCCCACTGACCCACTCCTTGTTCTGTCCCCCAGTTGCAGGAGCTGGTGTGCCACGTGATGATGGGGAACCTCGTCATGTTCCGGAAGGATTCAGTGCTGAACATCTTGAGTGAGTAGGACCAGCACAGCCCAGGGAGGATGAGGAGAAAGCAGAGCAGCTCCTGGGGGGACCCTCAAGCTCTCCTGCCCTTTGAGCCCTCCCCCATTTTGCAGAGACACCCCCAAATCCCTGACTTTTTATAGCACGGGGCAAGGGGTGATGGGTTCCAGCTGGAAGGAGGTAGATGTAGGTTGGACATGAGGATGAAATTCTTCACTCTGGGGCTGGTGAGACCCTGGCCCAGGTTGCTTCAAGAAGCTGTGGCTGCCCCGTGCCTGGAAGTGTTGAAGGCCATGTCCTCTCCTTCCTCACTGTCCCCCCAGGATCACTGAGGGGTGACCCAGGTCCCCTGGTAGCTTTGGAATGGAATTTCAGCTCACAGGGGTGCAGGAGCCTCTGGGCTGGGGCTTTGTGGTGGCCCTGGCAGGTCCCTGCCACCCCTCTGAGCAGGTTTCTCCTCACCATCCTCTGTTTTTTTGTTGTTTTTTTTTTAATTAGTTCAAAGCCTGGACTGGGAGACCTTTGAGCAGTATTGCACCTGGCAGCTCTTCCTTGCCCACAACATTCCTCTGGAGACCATCATCCCCATCCTGCAGCACCTCAAATACAAAGGTGAGCTGTCCCCCACCTGGTGAGGGACATGGAGGGACAGAGAGGGACACAGAGAGGTGTGGTGACCATCACTTTCCATGCTGAGCATGTCCTTTCCCTTGCAGATCACCCCGAGGCATTGTCCTGCCTGCTGCTGCAGCTGAGGAGAGAGAAGTAAGGACCCTGGGGACACTTTGGGGCTGTCCCCAGCACACTGGTGGCTTTCTGAGCACTCTCAGTGCCCTGGGGACAAGGGACAAGTGCCACCCACTCTGGCTTGAGGAGTGAGGCATGGAGGAAACCCCCAAGGTTTGGGTTGGAGGGACCTCAAAGCTCATCCAGTGCCATGGGCAGGGATCACCTCCCACCAGCTCAGGGGGTTCCAAATCCCATCCAACCTGGCCTGGAAAACCTCCAAGGAGGGAGCAAGCACCTTAAAGGTCACAGAATCATGGAGTCAGGGTTGGAAAAGACCTCCCAAGGTCATCAAGTCCAATCCAACCCCACTGTGCCCAGGAAACTGGGTCCCTCAGCACCCCCTCTGCATCTTTTGTGAACCTTGCCAGGGATGGTGACTCCACCACTGGCATTGCAGCCCTGTCCCAAGGCTTGACCACTCTGTTGGTCAAGAAATTGTTCCTGGCATCTGGATGGCCTTAAAGGTCCCTTCTAACTCAAAACCATTCCATGATCTGAAGCTTCCTTGGGCAGGAACACCTCCCAGCTTGCTCCAAGCCCCATCCAACCTGGCCTTCAACACTGTCCCACAGCTTCCTGGGACAACCTGAGCCAGGATCTCCCCACTCTTCACTCTGCAGACGCCTCAGTGCCTTTTCCTTCTTTGCCTTAGGCCTAGTGAGGAGATGGTGAAGATGGTTCTGAGCAGGCCCTGCCACCCTGATGACCAGTTCACCACCAGCATCCTGAGGCACTGGTGCATCAAACACGACGACCTCCTGGCTGAGCACATCAAATCCTTGCTGATCAAGAACAACAGTCTCCCACGGAAACGCCAAAGGTGAAGGACCAGGACAGGTCCCCCTGGGGCCACCAGTGACCCAGGGACAGACCCAGCTGCAGACCCCTCTGCTCAGCCCACCTGGGTGTCTCCAGAACCTCTTTTGGTGGCCGTGATCTTCTGGTCGTGCTTCACTTGACCTCTGTTGGGGTCCTGGGGCTGAGCTCCTGAAGGTTCAGTCCCATCATCCCAGGTTCCTGCTCTCCTCCTGCCCTTGGAAGGAAGGAGTTGAGGAGAGTTTGTTCTCAGCCACCCATGGGCAGAGCTCTGGGTGCTGCTGGAACCCCCAGGAGAGCAGGATGGGAGCCTGGCCTGGTGGGACATGGCTGGGCTGTCCTTGGGCAGGGCTGGCAGGAGCTCCCTGGGCTGCACACAGCTCCTGGAGGACACAGATCCAGGACAGGATCCTCCTCCCAACCTTTTTATCCAACCTCAAAAACCCAGCATGGCCCTGGTGCAGCCCCAGGTGTGTCCCTGGGGCTGGGGAGAGGAGGGGGGGCTGCTCTGAGAGCCCCCAGTGCCAGGTTTGAGGTTGGGGGCAGAAGAGGCTGAAGGGCTCCAGGAGCCCCAAGCCCCCTCCCCCAAGTTTTGGGTTGGGGGTGATGAGGGGGGAGTTGTTCCAGCAGCCCCCAGACCCTTGTAAAAGAGCTTCAGGGTTGGGGAAGAGGAGAAGGGATTTCTCCAGGAGCCCCCAGACCCCTGTACCAGCCTCTGGGTTGGGGGCAGGAGAGGGAGGGGCTGCTCTAAGAAGCTCCCCAGCTTGGTCCCCCAAATTTTGGGCTGGGGGAGAGGATGGGAGGGTTGGTTCTGCAGCCCCCAGCCCCCTGTTCCAAGTCTGGGTTGGGGATGAGTAGAGGGGGGGCTGCTCCAGGAGCCCCCAGACCCCTGTTCTGAGCTCTGGGTTGGGGATGAGTAGAGGGGGGGCTGCTCCAGGAGCCCCCAGCCCCATATTCTGAGCTCTGGGTTAGGGATGAGTGGAGGGGGGGCTGCTCCAGGCTCCTCCCTGCTCTCTCCCAGTTGGATTCTCATCTCTGGAGCCTGAAGGCCACCTCGTGTCCTGGGAGAGGACAGCAGCCCCTCTGCCCACACCCCCCAGGACCACCCCCCCTCCCACCATCAATCTCCTGAGCACCCAACGGGAAAGTGTCCACGGGCACCTCAGGGGTGTCCCCATCTCCCCCCCCCCCAGCTCCCTGGGGACATTTTTGGCTGCTCCTCCTCTCCCTGGGTTCATTCAGGGCCCCTGGGAGCTGGAGACTTGGCCGGGGGGGGGGGAAACTGGAGATCTTCTCCAACCGTGACAGTTCTGTCAACAGCTCCTCTGTTCTCGGGGTCCCAGACCGTGTCCAGGTCTAATTTTTTCTTAATTAATGAGCCACCAGCTCCCTCCCTGCCTCCTGGCAGCACCCAGGGTGCTGGCACCATCCTGTGGGCTTGGGGGGTGGGGGGGTTGAGGGTGGGGGGTGAGCACCCTGAGCAGGATTTGTCCCCAAGCTCCTGTGATGCTGTGCCCCACTTCTCCCTGGGGGTCTGGGGGTGCTGCACTTGCTGAGGGGGAGGGACCCCAATGTTTTGGGGTGGGGGGGGCAGCAGGGGGGTGCCTGACCCCGTGGTGTCTCTGCCCTCAGCCTGCGCAGCTCCAGCAGCAAACTGGCCCAGCTCACCCTGGAGCAGATCCTGGAGCACTTGGACAACCTGCGCCTCAACCTGACCAACACCAAACAGAACTGTAGGTACCACCCCCCAGGGCTGTCACCACACCCCCCAGGGCTGTCACCACACCCCCCGGGGCTGTCACCACACCCTCCAGGGCTGTCACCACCTCCCCAAGAGCTGCCACCCCACCCAGAGCTGCCACCACCTGCCTGGTGCTGCTACCCCCTACCCCAGGGCTGCCATCACCCCCTGGAGCTGCCACCTCTCACCAGGGGCTGCCACCACCCCCCTGGAGCTGCCACCTCCCACCAGGGGCTGCCACCACCCCCCTGGAGCTGCCACCACCCCCCCTGGAGCTGCCACCTCTCACCAGGGGCTGCCACCACCCCCCTGGAGCTGCCACCTCCCACCAGGGGCTGCCACCACCCCCCTGGAGCTGCCACCTCCCACCAGGGGCTGCCACCACCACCCCCAGCCCTGTCCCCCTCCCCCTAAGGTGTCACCATCACCATTTAGTGTCCCCCTGAGGTTCCCCCCCACGGAACTGGGATGCTGGGGGATACTTGGAGCCTCCTTGCCAAGCCTGTATCCCAAACCTGGGATGCTGGGGAGGGGTCTGGGGGGGTTCCCCTGCCTGGGGGGCACCCAGCAGGTTTCTGACTCCCTTTTCTCCTGGTTCCTTGGCAGTTTTCAGCCAAACCCCAATCCTGCAGGCACTGCAGCACGTCCAGGCCAGCTGTGATGAAGCCCACAAGATGAAGTGAGTTGGGATCATAGAATGCCAGAACGCTGTGGGTGGGAAGGGAGCTCTGCAGGTCACCCAGTCCAGCCCCTGGGACACCCTCCCCTAGATCAGGGTCCTCAAGCCTCACCTTGAACATCTCCAGGGTTGAGGCCTCAACCACCTCCCTGGGCACCCTGTGCCATTTTTCCACCACCCTCGTGGTTCAGAATTTTCTCCTAACATCCAATCCAGATCTGCTCTTCTGTAATTTAGAACCATTGCTCCTCATCCCCTCCCAACCGTTCTCTCTCATCCCATCCCAACCATTCCCCCTCATCCCATCCCAACCATTCCTCCTCATCCCAACCATTCCCCCTCATCCCATCCCAACCATTGCTCCTCATCCCAACCATTCTCCCTCATCCCATCACCACCATTCCTCCTCACCCCAACCATTGCTCTTTATCACAACCATTCCTAACCATTCCCCCTCATCCCAACCATTCCCCCTCATCCCAACCATTCCTCCTCATCCCATCACCACCATTCCCCCTCATCCCATCATAACCATTCCTCCTCATCCCATCCCAACCATTGCTCCTCATCCCAACCATTCCCCCTCATCCCATCCCAACCATTCCTCTTCATCCCATCCCAACCATTCCTCCTCATCCCAACCACTGCTCCTCATCCCATCCCAACCATGGGCTTGGTGGGGTTGGGCACCCCCAAAACCAATCTCCCACC
The DNA here is from genome assembly GCF_036169615.1 of Heliangelus exortis. Taxonomy (NCBI): domain Eukaryota; kingdom Metazoa; phylum Chordata; class Aves; order Apodiformes; family Trochilidae; genus Heliangelus; species Heliangelus exortis. The sequence goes on from NC_092448.1 coordinate 2,927,700, forward strand.
CCTTCCACCCACCCCCCCTCACTCTCCTGCTTCCTTCCCAGGTTCAGTGACCTCTTCTCCCTGGCAGAGGAATATGAAGACTCCTCCACCAAACCCCCCAAGAGCCGCCGCAAAGCGCCGCTCTCCAGCCCCCGCAGCCGCAAGAACGCGGCCCAACCCCCCAACAACGAGGAGGAGTCGGCGTCCAGCAGCGCCTCGGTCAGTGTCCCCCGCTGCCCCCCGCTGTGTCCCCCGACGCCCTTCGGCCTCGTCCCCGCCACAAGGTGACACTGACACCCTCCCCCCACCCCCCTGCTTTCCCCTCTCCCGGCGCAGGAGGAAGAAGACACCAAACCCAAACCCGCCAAACGGAAACGGAAAGGATCCTCGGCCGTGGGCTCGGACAGTGACTGAGGTGTCCCCGAGGGGACAGAAGCCATTGCCACCCGGGGACGGGGGACGCTGCCACCCCCACCCCCTCCCCACTTGACTTTTTTTAAGCTCCAGTTGTTTGTTTGTTTTTTCTTACCCACTCGGCACGGGAAACGGAGCGAGGATCCCCAGGAAAAGGGACGTCGAGGGGACCCGGTGGGGATGGGGGGGGTGGCACGTGTCCCCTCTTTTCATATAAAAAATATAAATAAAGAGCGTGGCCTGGCCTCTCACTCCGGGGTGCTTTGGCGAGGGGGGGGGGAACACGTGGCCCGATCCCCAGGGTGGGAGGCGAGGGGACACAGACCCCCCCAGGAATGAGGGGGATGAGCCCATGGGTCCTGTTGGGTGTCCCCTAATCCCTCGGGTGACAAAGGGACGAGGCTCTCCCCTGTCACACCCCCTCCCTCCTCAGAGCTGTTTGCATTTTTAAGTGATTTTTTTTTTTTTTAATGATAATAATAATAAAACTCTGGAATGTTTTGTACAAGCTGCCACCTCTTTGTGCCGTGTCACCACCGGGAGGTCCCCAAGGCCGGTGTGGCCAAGGGGTGGTGGCACGTGGCTCCCAGGGGGACAGCAGCGGTGCCAGCCCCCCCTCACCCCCCCATCCGAGTGGGAATCTGGGACAGGGCTGGGGAGGGAGCACGAGGGGGAGGCCACGGCGAGGGGGGACAAGGACGGAGTGGGGGGACCCTGGGCAGGAGGATGGGGACCACGATGTGAGGGGGACAAGTGGGGACACCACGGAAAGGGGGAAGGGGACAAAGTGGGGGGGGGCATGGTAATGGGGGAGGGGACAGGGTGGGGGGCAGCGTGGTGATGGAGAAGGGGACAGGGTGGGGGGACCATGGTGCGGGCGATGGGGACATGGGTGGGGGGGGGGACCATGGCAAAGGGGGAGAGGGGTCTGGGGGTGGGTGGGAGGGGGGTGAACTGGGGGGGGCTATAGTGGGGACAATGATGGGAGGGACCCTGGGGTGGGGGACGGGGACAGGGGACAGGGATGTGGCAGGGGGTCCGGGAGGGGGGTGTCCGGGCATGGATGGGTTTAGGGGTCCTGGGGGAGCAGGCAGGGGACCCATGGGGCTGGGGGGGGTGGAGGGTGGATTAAGCAGAGTCGAGAGGAGGGGGGGGCCTGGGGAGGGGGGTTTGAATGGGTCTGGGGGTCCCGAGGGGGGAAACAGAATCGTGACGGAGGCTTCGGGGGGTTCTGTCCGGGCACTGCTGGGTCTGGGATCGCGGGGTGGGGGTGTGAAGAGAGACGTGGGGGTGGGTCCGGGGGGTTTGAATGGGTCGGGGAGGGAAGGGGGGGGTCCGGAGGGGTGGGACAGGGTCGTGACGGGTTCCGGTGGGGGTTCGGTCCGGGGGTGCGGGGAGTGGCGAGGGGGTTGGGCGGCCCCTGGGCGGGGGTGGGGGCGGGGGGCGTGTTCGTGGGGCGTGTTCGCGGGGCGTGTTCGTGGGGCGTGTTCCCCCCCTTATCCCCCCCCGCCCAGCAGTGGCCATGGCGCTGGCGCTGGCGGCTCTGGCGGTTCTGGCGGTTCTGGCGCTGCTGCAGCGGCGGTTCCCGTCCCACTTTTGGGCCGATTTGGGTTTCGCGGCGCGGGCGGCCCGAGCCCAGTGGCGGTGCCGGGGTTCGGGAGGGGGCAGGGGGTCGGGGGGCAGCCTGGTGGCTCGGTTCTTACGGGCAGCGCGGAGGGAACCGAACCGACCCTTCCTGCGGGCGGGGGGCAGCGAGGAGACCCTGGGGCGAGCGGCCCGGCGGGTGGGGCGAGTGGCCAACGCGCTGCGGGGGTGGCCCCTGGAAGGTCCCCAGGGGGGGCGGTTGGGTCCCGGGGTGACCGTGGGGTTGTTGGTGGGGAACGAACCCCGGTTCGTCTGGGGGTGGCTGGGATTGGCGGCCCTGGGGGTCCGTCCCGCGTTCCTGGGGACTGCGCTGCCTCCCCCCGCCCTGCGGCACTGCCTGGAGGTGTGCGGGGCACGGGGGCTGCTGGTGGCGGACGGTGAGCACCGGGGGGGGACACGGAGGGGAACGGGAGGGACCGAGGGGGGAAGAGGGGATAGGGGGGGGGCGGGGGGAACAGGGCACCGGAGGGGGGGGGACATGCACGGGATGGGACCGGGGGGACACCGGGCGTGGTGGGGACCGGGGAGGATGGGGCAGGGGGGACGATGGGGGGAGCGGGAGGAACCAGGGGGAATGGGGAACCGGGGGCCACCGGGGGGGGGGGATGGGGGAGAAAGGATATGGGGGAGCAGGGGAACGGGATACGGGGGGGGGCACCAGGGAGCGATGGAGGGACTGGGGGTGGATGGGACAGCGAGGGGATGCTGGGGGAGAGGGGATACCCGGGGGGCCATAGGGCACAGGGAGGTGATGGGGACAGGGGAGGAGGACACTGGGGTGACACCAGACCTCCTGTCCGCCCCCCCCCCAGACCTCTTTGCAGCAGTGGAGCCCCTCCTGCCCATCCTGCGGGAGGCTGGGGTGGTGGTGTGGGTGCTGGGCCTGGGGCCCTACCCCCCGGGGGTGGTGGCCCTGCAGGAGATGCTGGAGGAAGCCTCGGAAGAGCTGGAGCCCGAGGAGGTCTGGGAACCCCAGGAGCTGAACGAGACCTGTCTGTACATCTTCACCTCCGGCACCACCGGTGGGGACCCCGGGAGCTGAGGGGGAGCTGGAGGTCGGGGGGGGTGTTCAATGCCTTCTCCCCCTCACCCTTTTTTCTTGCCAGGTCTCCCCAAGGCTGCTCGCATCTCCCACCTCAAATCCATCTTGTGCCTGAGCTTCTACGACTTGGTGGGAGCCTCCAGCCGGGACGTGGTGTACCTGGCACTGCCACTCTACCACATGGCAGGGTCCCTCCTGGGCATCGTTGGCTGCATTGGCATCGGTGAGCAGGGACAGGGACCCCCCCCCCCCCTTCCCCTCCACCCCCCGAGCAGCCCTGGGAGGCTGCTGCATCCCCTGGAAGTCTTGAAGACCCTGTTGGATGGGGCTTGGAGCCACCTGGGCTGGTGGGAGGGGGTCCCTGCCTGTGGGACTGGATGAGCTTCAGGTCATGGAGTGGGTTGGGTTGGAAGGGACCTGGACGGTCACCCAGATGATCCTCCAGATGATCTTTAAGGTTGTCTCATCCCTGGACATGTTCTAGGCAAGGTTGGATGAAGCTTGGAGCCACCCGGGCTGGTGGGAGGTGTCCCTGGCCACTGGATGAGCTTTAGGTGATAGAATCATGGGGTGGTTTGGGTTGCAAGGGACCTGAAAGCCCATCTGGGTGCTCCATAAGATGATTGGATATCAGGAACAATTTGTTGGCTGACAGAGTGGTCAAGCCTTGGGCCAGGTTGCTCAGGGCAGTGGTGGAGTCTCTGTCCCTGGAGGGATAGTGGTTTGGTGGCTACAGTGGGGTTGGGTTGGACTTGATGCTCTTGGAGGTCATTTCCAACCTTGATTCCATAATTTCATGACCTTTAAAGTGTCTCCACCATCCCTGGAGGTGTTGAGAACCAAATTGAGTGGGGCTTGAAGCCACCTGGGCTGGTGGGAGGGGTCCCTGCCCATGGGACTGGATGAGCTTGAGATCATGGAATGGGTTGGAAGGCACCTTGAAGATCTAGGACTGGATGAGCTTTCAGGTCCTACCAAGCCAAACCATTCCATGATTCTGTGATTTTGGGGTGGGGTTGACCCCTCTCCCGTCCCTCCACCCTCTCTCTCCTCAGGGGCCACGTGTGTGCTGAAGGAGAAGTTCTCAGCCAGCCAGTTCTGGGACGACTGTCGCGCCGAGGGGGTCACCGTCTTCCAGTACATCGGGGAGCTCTGCCGCTACCTCGTCAACCAACCCCAGGTCAGGGTCAGGAGATGGGAGGTGGTGGAGGCATCACCCCAAAACCTGACCCCGTGTCCCCGCAGCGCCCCGGGGAGCGGGAGCACGGGCTGAGGCTGCTGGTGGGGAGCGGGCTGCGCCCCGACGTCTGGAGGAGCTTCCAGAGGCGCTTCGGGGACGTCCGCATCGTGGAGACCTACGGAATGACCGAGGGCAACGTCACCCTCTTCAACTACACCGGGACCCTGGGGGCTGTGGGGCGTGGCAGCTTCATCTACAAGGTGAGAGGCACGGGCAGGGTGATGGAGGTGTCCCTGCAAAACACCTCCACTTGGGGCTGGGGTGGAGAAGGTGACACCTGGGGTGGAGAAGGTGACATCTCTGGTGGAGAAGATGACACCTGGGGTGGAGAAGGTGACATCTCTGGTGGAGAAGGTGACACCTGGGGTGGAGAAGGTGACACCTCTGGTGGAGAAGGTGACACCTCCACAGCTCTGGAGCTTGGAAGCGCAGTTGGAACGTTTGGGAGCTGAAGCTGCCAAAGGCAAAAGCACCCTGGGGAGGCAGCATCTGCTCCCAGCATCCTCTCCATCCAACTCCATGGGATTTGGCCTTTGGCTCTGTGCTTCCTCCGGGGTGTTGAGGGTGCTGGAGGTGTCCCCTCAGCAAGTTGGGGGATGAGACCAAGCTGGGAGGGGTGGCTGGGACAGCAGGAGGTTGTGCTGCTCTCCAGCCAGATCTGGAGAGGTGGTGAACATCCTGAAGTTCAAGCAGGACAAGTGTGGAGTCCTGCAGGTGGGGAGGAAGAACCCCAAGCCCCAGGAGAGAGGAGGGGAGGTCCTGCTGGAAAGCAGCTCCATGGAGAAAGCCCTTGGGGTCCTGGTGGCCAGGAAATTCTCCAGGGAATTCTCAGCAATGTGGCCAAGAGGGCCAATGGTGTCCTGGGGAGCATCAGGAAAAGGATCCAGCAGATCCCGGGAGGTTCTCCTCCCCCTCTGCTCTGCCCTGGGGAGACCACACCTGGAATCCTGGATCCAGTTTGGGGCTCCCCAGTTCCAGAGAGCCAGAGATCTACTGGAGAGAGGCCCCGGGAGAGCTCTGAGGGTGCTGAAGGGACTTGGAGATCTCTGCTGGGGAGAAAGAGTGAGAGAACTGTTGAGCCTGGAGAAGGCTGAGAGGATCTTCTGAATGTCCCTCAAGAGCTGAGGGGTGGGGGGCAAGAGGCTGAGGCCAATCTCAGTTCAGTGGTGCCCAAGGAATCCTGGGTTGGAGCTGGAACATGGGAAGTTCCACCTCAGGCTGAGGAGCAACTTCATCCCTGTGAGGGTGAGGGGGGCCCAGGCTGCCCTGAGAGGTTCTGGAGTCTCCTTCTCTGGAGGCTTCCAGCCCCCCTGGATGTGTTCTGGGTGTCCTGCCCTGGGTGATCCTGGGGGGTTGGACTCCATCATCTCTGGAGCTCCCTTCCAACCCCTCACATTCTGTGATTCTATGAGGTGTTCGGGGGGGGGGTGACCCAATTCCACCTCTCAGGACCCTGATCCCCCCCCCAGCTCATCTCCCCCTTCGAGATCATTCGCTACGACATCACCGAGGGGGCCCCGGTGCGGGACCGGGACGGGCGCTGCATCCGCGCCCGGGCGGGTGAGTGACGGGGAGGGGGTTTGGGGTCCCCGTGGGTGCCCTCACCCTGTCACCCACTCCCTTATCCCCCTCCTCTCCTCCCATCCAGGTGAGACGGGGCTCCTGATCGCCCCCGTCACCCCCCGCACCCCCTTCCTGGGCTACGCCGGCAGCCAGGAGCTGTCGGAGCAGAAGCTGCTGCGCGGGGTCTTCACCCCGGGGGACACCTTCTTCAGCACCGGGGACCTGGTGGAGCAGGATGAGGCCCAGTTCGTCCGGTTCCGGGACCGTATTGGGGACACGTACAGGTACCAGAGGTCCATCAGGAGGAACCCCCTCAACCCATGGAGGACCCCGGCTCCCAAACCCTTTCAACCCCTTGTGGCCTTTCCCGACCCACAGGGGACCCCTCAACCCATGGCAGGGATCCCCCAACCCCTTGGAAATCTTCTCAACCCCCCCAACCCATGGAGAACCCCCAACCCCCGGAGAACCCCCCAACCCCCAAGGGACCTCCTCAACCTACAGGGAGCCCCCCCCCAACCCATGGGGGCCCTCACAAACCATGGAGAACCCCCCAACCCACATGAAACCCCTAACCCGTGGAGAACTCCCCACCCCACAGGGAACCCCAATGCATGGGGAACACTTCAACCCATGGAGAACCCCACAACCCACAAGGGACCTCCTCAACCTACAGGGAGCCCCCCCCAACCCATGGGCAGCTCCAGTCTGTGGGAATCCCAACCCATGGAGAACCCCCCCCAACCCATGGGGAACCCCCCAACCCCAAGGGACCTCCTCAACCTACAGGGAACCCCTCAAGCCATGGAGAACCCCAACCCCCGGGGGTGGTGCAGAACCCCACACCCTTCCCTGTCCTGTGCATGTCCTGGGGGAGCAGGGGAGAGCTCAGCCCCTCCCTTCCCTCCCCCTCAGATGGAAAGGTGAGAACGTGGCCACCACCGAGGTGGCCGAAGCTTTGGTGGCCCACGACTCCCTCCAAGAAGCCACCGTCTACGGCGTCACCGTCCCAGGTACCTCCGTCCCCCCCATCCCGTCGTCCTCCCCCCCATCCCGGCCGTGTCCCCCGTCCTTCCCCATCCCCCAGCTGTGTCCTTGTCCCCCTCCAAGGCCACGAGGGTCGTGCTGGGATGGCGGCCCTGGTCCTGCGGCCCGGTTGCCACCTGGACGGGCCGGGGCTTTATCGTCACCTGGAGCAGCTGCTGCCCCCCTACGCGCGGCCCCGCTTCCTCCGCCTGCAGGTACCGGGTCGGGCGGTACTGGGAGGGGTCAGGGGGTACTGGGAGGGGTCAGGGGGTACTGGGAGGGGTCAGGGGGTACCGGGAGGGGTCAGGGGGTACCGGGAAGGGTCGGGGGGTACTGGGAGGGGTCGGGGGGAACCGGGAGGGGTCGGGGGGTACCAGGAAGGGTCGGGGGGTACCAGGAGGGGTCAGGGGGTACCGGGAGGAGTCAGGGGGTACCGGGAGGAGTCAGGGGGTACCGGGAGGGGTCAGGAGGTACCAGGAAGGGTCGGGGGGTACCGGGAGGAGTCAGGGGGTACCAGGAGGGGTCGGGGGGTACCGGGAGCGGTTGGGGTGTACCGGAGGGGTCCCGACCCAACCAAATTTTCCTCGTTTCCAGGAGCACCTGGAGATGACGGAGACTTTCAAGCAGCAGAAGGTGCGGTTGGCGCGGGAAGGCTGCGACCCCTCCCGTGTCCCCGACCCCCTCTTCCTGCTGGACGAGGCCACCAGAGCCTACGTCCCCCTGAGCCCCGCGCTCTGGGCGGGGGTCCTGGATGGGAGACTCCGCATCTAAAGCCCCCCCAAGGTGCCCCATGGCCGGCCCACCGGCAACCCGTGCCCCACGGGTCCCCCGGGGCCATCCTGGGGGTCCTCATGGCTGTCCCCAGGTCCTCACGTCCATCCTGGGGGGCCCTTGTGTCCATCCCACTGCCCCTGGGGACCCCCATGTCCATCCTGAGGTCCCTCCATCCATCCCCAAGTCCCCACATCCATCCTATGAGACCCCCGTGTCCATCCCACTGTCCCCACGTCCCCCCCATATCCATCCTGGGGGTCCCCCGTGTCCCTCCCACTGCCCCTGGGGACCCCCATGTCCTCATCATGTCCCCCCATCCTGAGGTCCCTCCATCCATCCCCAGGTCCCCCCATATCCATAGGATGAGACCCCCATGTCCCTCCCACTGCCCCTGGGGACCCCCTTGTCCATCCAGGGTGTCCCCCGAGTCCATCCCCAGGTGTCCCCCCCCTCCCCATGTCCACCCTCTGGTCCCTGGTGTCCCCAACCCTGTCCTTGCCACCCCCCCCATGTCCCCCCTGATGGCTCCTGGGGGTCACCACTTTTGTCCCCAAGTGCTTCTGGCACACAGGGGGGGTCCCTGTCCCCATCTCCACCCATGGGGCACCCACCTCGGCCACTGGTGCCTCCCCCCCCCCCCCCCAGCTCTGTCCTGAAAAACTTAATTTTTCTTTTTTTTGGCAAATAAACTCTTTTGTAGCAAATTTTTGTCCCTGTCACCACTGCAAAAAAGGAAGGGGGGAGTGGGGTCGGATGTATCACCCGAGAACTCATAGAGGAGGCAGGAAAAGAACCAAAAATGCCCTTAAATTTCAAATGTTATTTTTAATTAAGAATTAAAATTAATTTTAATTAAATTTAAAAAATTAAGTTTAATTAAAAATTAAAATTAAAATACCCTTAAATATAAAAAAGGGGCAAAATCTCCTTCCCACCCCAAAAATCAATCAGCTCATTCCCTCCCCCCTTCCTATTTTTTTTTTTTGCACAAAACTTGAGCTTGGGGGTCACTTGTGCCCCCCCTCTTTAAGTTGTGTGTAAAGAAGGCAAAAATACTGAAAAACTGGGCCTAAGCACTTCCAAACTGGGCCTAACGTCTTTCACACAGTGTTAAAATCCCAGAAATTTGGCGCAAAAACTTCCAAACTGAGCCCAAAATGCCCCAAATTGGGCCTCAAGTCTTTCAAATTGTGTTAAAATCCCAGAAATTTGGCTCAAAACCTTGAAAATTGAGCCTTAAACTCCCCAGCTGGGCCTAAAACCTTGAAAATTGGGCCTAAAATTCCCCAAACCGGGCCTAAAACTCCCCAACTGGGCCTAAAACCTTGAAAATTGGGCCTAAAACCCCCCAAACTGGGCCTAAAACCCCCCAAACTGGGCCTAAAACCTCCCAAACTGGGCCTAAAATTCCCCAAACTGGGCCCTAAAACTCTGCAAACTGAGGCAGAAATCCTCCAAATA
>NC_092448.1:2937042-2969832 GCF_036169615.1 Heliangelus exortis
TTCAAAAGGAAAACCAGGAAATTAAAAACAAACAAAAAAAAACCACACAACAAAAAAAAACCCCAAGTCGAAACCTCTGTGTCTGAAACCTCTCAGGAGTGCCAAACCCCCCCTCATTTGGGCAAGTTTGGGCAGGGGGAGGGTGGGGTCACCTCAGGTGGGGGCTGGGGGGGGTCCGGGGGGGGTCCGGTGCTGGGGGGGGTTAAGTGCAAATCGAGCGTTTCTGGAGCCTTTTGGGCGGTTCTGGTTCTTTGGGTCGGTGCCGTCCCCGGAACATGCAAAGAATTGGGGGAGGGGCTTTGGGAAGGGGGGGGTGGGGGGGGGACTCACCACCACCGCTCGCCATCCACTCCTGAGCCCCCTCCCCCTCTGGGGTGGCACTGACACCCCCCGGGGCTCCTGGGGGGGGGGTCCTGGGGGTCCCGTTGGCACCGGCTCCGCGCCAAGATGGGGGGGGAGGGGGGGGCGACGTCACTTGGGGGATCCAAGAAGAGGGGATCCAAGGTGGGGGGTCCAAGGTGGGGGGTCCGGCTCACGGTGTCTCTTTGTCCCCCCCCCCCAGTTTCCTCCCCAGTTTCCCCAGCATCCTTGAAGCAAAGAATCCCAAAGTGGGGCCCAACGTGGGGCAGGTGCCCGCTGCTCAAAGTCTCTTGGGAAGGGGTTGGTGAAGTTTGGAGGGGGGAGGGGGATGTTTTAAAAAAAAAAGCAAATGGAAAGAAGGCTTAAGCATCCGTTTAGGGAACAAAAGGCTCAAAAAAGGAAAAAACAAAAGGAAAATCAAAACCAAACCCATAAGACAATGAAAAATCCTCCAAAAAGAAAAAGAAGGAGCCTTGGCGTTGACGTCGTTGGGACCTGGGGCAACGGACGTGACCTCTCCCTGCTTTTAAAAAAAAAAAAATAGAAACAAACCCAAAGTTCAGGTTTGGGGAAAAAAAAAAAAAAAATAGGACAGGTTTGAAATGTTTTTGTTTTGTTTTTTTTGTGTGTGTGTGTTTCTTATTTTCCGTTCTCGTTCCTTTGCTTTCCTCGTTGCTTTTTTTTCTTTTTTTTTTTTTTTTTTGTCCTTGGTGGTGGCTCGTTTTTTTTTTCTTTGTCTTTTTTGTTGTTGTTTTTGTGGTGGTGGTGGTTTTTTTTTTTTTTCCTTCTTGTCGTTGTGGGCTGTTTTTTTTTTTTTTCTTCTCGTTGTTGTTGTTGGGGTTTGTTTTTTTTTTTGTTTGTTTGTTTTTTTTTCCTTTCCCCCGTGTACGGTAGGCACCAGTACAGGCACTGCATGCGACGGAAGGTGGGGAGGAGGAAAAGGGGAAAAAAAAGGAGGAGGAAGAGGAGGGGGGGGTGGTCAGCAGGCGTTATTTTTGTCCACTGATGGACTGGGATATAGAACGAGGGGGGATCATATCCAGGAGATATTCCCGCTGCCTGTCTGCCAAACTGGATGCTTTGTGGCCTCCAATCCCAGCATTCAGGTAAGCAATGTTCACACCTGGAAAAGCAAGAGAGAAAATAGGTTGGGAAAAGGTGGGGGGGTTGCTCCTAAATTGGAAAAAACTCAGCGTGGATTGAGAGCCAGAAAGTAGAGCTCCCTCCGAAAAAAAAATGACCCAGTCTGTAGCCTAAAAAATGAAAAACGCTGCTTGAAAAGTCAAAAGGTGCCCCCCCTAATTAAAAAATATCTTTGGTGAGGCCAAACGCCCGCCCTGAATTGTTTAAAACCATTCTTAGAGTGAAAAAATATCCCTGAGGAATCAAAAAACCCCCCCCCGGGTAAAATCCGTCTTCCAAAAAATCAAAACTCCCCCCAAAAATTGAAACCTGGAGGTAAAGAGTGAAAACTCCTGCCCCAAAGAGTTAAAAGCCACTCCCAGAGTCAAAAAGCAACCCTGAGGAATGATAAAACCTCCCCAAGAAGTCAAAATCCCTCCCCAAAAAGTCAAAACCCTTCCTCCAAAAAGTCAAAACCCTTCCCAGAGTCAAAAAACCTCTCCCCAAAGTAAAAAAACCTTTCCCCAAAATTAAAGCTCTCCCTCAAAAATAAAAATCCCACCTGAGAAGTCAAGAAATCTTCCCCAAAAGTCACAAAATGTCCTCAAAAGATTAAAACCCTTCCCCAAAAAGTGAACAGCCACCCCCAAAATGTCACCAAACCTCCTCCAAAAATTCCAAACCCTTCCCAGGAAGTTAAAAAACCTTCCCCCAAAATTAAAACCCCACTTCTAGAGTCAACACCTATTTCCAAAAGTCAAAAAAACTTTCCCAAAATTTAAAATCCTCCCCCTAAAACTAAGACCCCACCCCAAAAAGCCCAAAACCCACCCCAGAAAGTCAACGAACCTCCTGCAAAACCTCCAAACCCTTCCCAGAAAGTTAAAAAAACCTTCCCCAAAATCAAAACTCCCTCCCAAAAATTAAAACCCCACCTCTAAAGTCAAAATCTATTTCCAAAAAGTCAAAAAAAACTTTCCCAAAACTTAAAATCCTTCCCCTAAAACTAAAATCCCACCCCAAAATTTCAACGACCCTCCTGCAAAACCTCCAAACTCTTCCCAGGAAGTTAAAAAACCTTCCCCCAAAATTAAAACTCCCCCCCCAAAAATCTAAACCCCACCTCTAAAGTCAAAATCTATTTCCAAAAAGTCAAAAAAACTTTCCCAAAACTTAAAATCCTTCCCCCAAAACTAAAACCCCACCCCAAAAAGTCAATGAACCTCCTCCAAAAATTCCAAATCCTTCCCAGAAAGTTAAAAAACCTTCCTCAAGAATTAAAACTCTCCCTCAAAAATTAAAAACCCACCTCAAAAGTCAAAATCTATTTCCAAAAAGTCAAAAAACCTCCCTCCAAAAATAAAATCCTTCCCCTAAAACTAAAACCCCACCCCAAGAAGTCCAAAACCCACCCCAGAAAGTCAACAAACCTCCTGCAGAACCTCCAAACCCTCCCCAGAAAGTTAAAAAACCTTCCCCAAAATCAAAACTCCCCCCCAAAAATTAAAACCCCACCTCTGAAGTCAACACCTATTTCCAGAAAGTCAAAAAAACTTTCCCAAAACTTAAAATCCTTCCCCCAAAACTAAAACCCCACCCCAAAAAGCCCAAAACTCACCCCAGAAAGTCAACGAACCTCCTGCAAAACCTCCAAACCCTCCCCCAGAAAGTTAAAAAACCTTCCCCAAAATCAAAACTCCCCCCCAAAAATTAAAACCCCACCTCTGAAGTCAACACCTATTTCCAAAAAGTCAAAAAAACTTTCCCAAAACTTAAAATCCTTCCCCTAAAACTAAAATCCCACCCCAAAATTTCAACGACCCTCCTGCAAAACCTCCAAACTCTTCCCAGAAAGTTAAAAAACCTTCCCCCAAAATCAAAACTCCCCCCCAAAAATTAAAACCCCACCTCTAAAGTCAACACCTATTTCCAAAAAGTCAAAAAAACTTTCCCAAAACTTAAAATCCTTCCCCTAAAACTAAAATCCCACCCCAAAAAGTCAATGAACCTCCTCCAAAAATTCCAAACCCTTCCCAGAAAGTTAAAAAACCTTCCCCAAAAATTAAAACTCCCCCCCAAAAATTAAAACCCCACCTCTGAAGTCAACACCTATTTCCAGAAAGTCAAAAAAACTTTCCCAAAACTTAAAATCCTTCCCCCAAAACTAAAACCCCACCCCAAAAAGCCCAAAACCCACCCCAGAAAGTCAACGAACCTCCTGCAGAACCTCCAAACCCTTCCCAGAAAGTCAAGAACATTTTCTCCCCCTAAAGTAAAACCCCACCCTTAAAAATTAAAGATCCCTCCTCCAAAAATCCCACCCCCCCTCCCCCAGAATTCCCATCCCAGGTCCTCACCTGGCATCCCCAGGAGCCCGCCCGCCACCGAGAGCTGCGGCGCTTGGGCGAAGTTGGAGAGCATGGAGCGGGCAGAGGTGGGGAGGCCACGCTGCAGCGAGCTCTGGGGCTGTGGGGCCTGAGGAGAAAGAGGTGGGAAAGGTGGAATTGAGGTGGGAACACCCAAAAGTGGTGGGGGAGGGAGGTGAAGGGGGTGGGTGAAGGAGCCAAGGTGGTTTGTTGGGTGGTGGAACCCGTAAGGAGGTCATCGCGAGGTGTTGGGTGGGGTGGGACCAACGTGGGGTGGAGCTGGATGGGGAAATGGGGTGCAAGGGACTTGAGTGATATGGGATCTTTTCCCAAAACTCTAGACAAAGAGGCAAAGAAACTCCAGGAAGTCAAAAACCACCTTCAGGGAATCAAAAGCTCTTCCCAAAGAGACGAAGAACCTCCACGAAGTCAAAAGTCATTTCCAAGGAATCAAAATCCCTCCCCAGAAAGATAAAGAACCTCCCCAAAGAGTCAAAAATCATCCTCAAGGGAATCCCTTCACAAAAGGACCAAGAAACCTCCTCCAAGAGTCAAAAACCATCTCCAAAGAATCCAACTCCAAGAATCATCTCCAAGGAAGCGTTGAAGTCCAAGCTGGCTGGGGCTTGGAGCAAGCTGGGTTTGTGGGAGGTGTCCCCATGACCAGGGGTTGGGATTGGTTGGTCTTGAAGGTCCTTGGTCCCCCCCAAACCCAGCCCGTGGTTCCATGGCTCACCTGCCGGAGCGTGTGGTGCCTCAGGATGTTCTCCTGTTTGGTGACACTGGAGACGGCGGGCGCGGCGGTGGGGGAGAGGGCTGCCTGCTGCTGGAGCCTCTGCTCAATCTCCTGAGGAACAACCAAAACCATCCCGTGAAGATCTCAACCTCCCAGAGCTGAGACCACCAGGCCCTGGTTCTGGGTTGTGGAAGGAAAAGGATTTTCTCCCCCCCCCAGCCCAGCCTGGGAGCTCCAGGAGCTCCTGGAACCAAGGACAAGGAACTCCAGGGGGTTCTGAAGCTCCAGAGGGTCCCAGAGCCTGGAGCTCCAGAGGGTCCCACAGTAGGGAGCTCCAAGGGGTCACAGAACTTGGGGCAGGGAGCTCCAGGAGGTTCTAAAGCTCAGGGTGAGGAGCTCAAGAGGGTCCCAGAGCCCGGGGGTCCAGGAGATCACAGAGCCCAGAGCTCCAGGTGGTCCCAAAGCCAAGGCTGAGAAGCTCCACAGGGTCCCAAAGCCCAGGGCAGGGAGGTGCAGGGGACCTGGAAGTCAAGAGCTCCATGGTGTCCCAGAGCAAGGAGCTCCAGATGGTCCTGGAGCCCAGAGCAGGGAACTCCAGGGGATATCAGAGTGTGGAGCTCCAGAAGGTCCCAGAGCCTGGGGTGTGGAGCTCCAGGAGGTCCCAGAACCTGGGGCACGGAGTTCCAGGGGCTCCCAGAATCTGAGGCATGGAATTCCAGGGGGTCCCAGAGACTGGGATGGGGAGTTCCAGGAGCAGGGAGCTCCAGGGGATTTCAGAGTGAGGGGCTCCAAGAGGCCCCAGCACCTGGGGTGTGGAGTTCCGGGAGGTCCCGGAGCCTGGAGAGCGGAGTTCCAGGAGGTCCTGGAACCCAACCTAAGATCTCCAGGAGATCCCAGTGCTTGAGGGTGGGGAAATTCCAGGAGCAAAGGTGTCCTCCTCAAGCAGCACCCACCTGCTCCTGCTGCAAGGCTTTGACGAAGGCGTTCTTGAGGCGGTTGGTGTGCTCGGCCTTCAAGGCCTTCTTCTGGTTGGAAGTCATGCACTGCTCGCAGAGGATCTTCCCATTTTTCTCCTGCTTCCAGTGAGGGGTGAAGTCCGTGCGGCACTGGGCGCAGACGAAGGGCTCCACGCGCAGGAGGGACGCGCAGCTTTTCCCTGGGAGGCACCAAAATGTGGGAGTCAGGTGGTGAAATGGGACAGAAATGGCTTTTCAGGACAGGGTTCCAGCAGAGACAACCCCAAGAGAAGTATCCTGGAGAAACTGCACCCCAGGGATAGAAGAACCCTGGATCAACTCAACAAGACCAGGAAGAGCTTGGTGGTGGAAGAGGCACCGTGCGGCAGTTACGCTGGAAGAGCCCGAGCTCCATCCTGGTGACAATGAGCTGGGAGGCAAAACCTCCCTGATCCCCCTCCAGGAATGGCAACTCCTCCAAGGATGGCACCTCCTTCAGGGATGGCACCTCCTCCAAGGATGGGGCCTCCTCCAAGGATGGGGCCTCCTCCAAGGATGGGGCCTCCTCCAAGGATGGGGCCTCCTCCAGGGATGGGGCCTCCTCCAGGGATGGGGCCTCCAAGGATGGGGCCTCCAAGGATGGGGCCTCCTCCAGGGATGGGGCCTCCTCCAAGGATGGGGCCTCCAAGGATGGGGCCTCCTCCAGGGATGGGGCCTCCTCCAAGGATGGGGCCTCCAAGGATGGAGCCTCCTCCAAGGATGGCACCTCCTTCAGGGATGGCACCTCCTCCAAGGATGGGGCCTCCTCCAAGGATGGGGCCTCCTCCAAGGATGGGGCTTCTTCCAAGGAGCTGGCATCTCAGCTCCCAAACAACCCAAATCCCACCAAGCCCAGAAATGTTCTCCCAAGATCTTTGGTGGTTTGCTCCCCAAAAGAAGACAAAAGGAAGAGGTCGGATGGGGGCTGGTGGAACCCCCTGCTCACCTTGGCTGTCGATCACGCTCTGCACCACCTCCTCCAGCCCCACCATGTAGATGAATTCGCTGTTGGCGGCGCTGGGTAAGAAATGGAGGAGGGGGGCGGGGGGCTTTGGGGGGGGGATCTCCAGCAGGGTCTTCTCCAGCTGCTTGCGCAGAGCCAGTTTGGCGGCCGCCTGGGAGTTGGCGGCGTCGTTGAGAGCACTGGGGCTGGGGAGGGGGGAGGAGACCCGATTGACGGTGCCGGGTTGGATGTGAGAGGCAAGGTTCATGTAGATGGCTGAAGAGGATGTCCGCTGGCAAGGAACTGAAGAACTTGATTGCTGGAGAGGGAAAAAGAATCCCAATGAATCCACTTTTCCCCTACAACCTCCTCAGAAGGAGGTTGTACAACCAACCTACAACTCCTCTACAACCAACCTCAAAGAAGGTGGGGGAGGAGGATCCTCTGCTCCTGCCCCCCCCCCCTCAAAAGGACCTGAGGAGGCACGTGGTGGGATTTGGGAGCAGGGATGGCAGCTCAGAACCCAAAAAAAAAAATCAGTTCCAGTGCTCAGGAGCTCTGGTGGCCTCAAGGGGTGACAAGACCTGTCACCCAACAGGTGACCACCAGCCTGTCACCCAACCTGCCTGTTTCTCGAGGTGTGAGAAACATTTCTCAAGGTGAAGAGACCTCCAGGTGATGCCAAGGAGCAAGAAAACCCCAAAGAGTCCCCAACCCTCTCCAGATCATCTCCCACAGCTTGGAGGACACAGTTGTGTGGATGAAGAACACCACCCAGAAGCTGTTCCCAGGAGAAAGCTTTGAGCTCCAAGGCCTCAGTCTCATCAAAGCCTCCATTTTCCTTTCTTGCCAACCCCCCCCCAAAACAAGTGTCCCCCCCCAAAAAAACCACCCCCAGGAGGGCAGAGCAGGAGCCCACCGGTTGGTAGTTGATGGCTGGATTCATGCTTGGAGTTGTCGTGCGGATGAGGCCGGGTTTGGGGGGGACCCTCTGGCCCTGGAGCTGGGCAGGGTTCGGAGCGATCACACGCTGGGACATCAGCATGTGGGGCAGGGTCGTGTTTGTGGCTGACCTAATGACACTGTGACCCTGAGAAGAGAGGAGACAGGAAATCAAGAGATTCACAAAGAAAACAAACAATTAAAAAAAAACAACCCACAAAAAAACAAACAAAAAAAAAATCCCCCAAAACCCAGGACCTGAGGCCAACTGGAATTTTGAGGCCCACCAGACCTCCAGTAAACAACTTTGCTGGTGAGAGGTTGGGATGTCACCCAGAAAAGGAGCTCTGGGGACAGTGATAAAGCTCCAGGATGGTTTGGAAGGAAGATGGGTTTGTCCTTCAGAACCTGGTTTAACCCTCAGAGATTTGGTTTAATGTGGAGGAACCTGGTTTAACCATCAGAAACCTGGTTTAACCCTCAGGTACCTGGTTTAGCCCTAAGGAACTAGGTTTAACCAACACAGTTTAACCCTTAGGAACCTGGTTTAACCCTTAGGAACCTGGTTTAACCAACACAGTTTAACCCTTAGGAACCTGGTTTAACCCCCAGGAATCTGGTTTAGCCCTTAGGAACAAGATTTAACCAACACAGTTTAACCCTTAGGAACCTGGTTTAACCCTTAGGAACCTGGTTTAACCCTTAGGAACCTGGTTTAACCAACACAGTTTAACCCTTAGGAACCTGGTTTAACCATCAGAAACCTGGTTTAACCCTCAGGAATCTGGTTTAGCCCTTAGGAACAAGATTTAACCAACACAGTTTAACCCTTAGGAGCCAGGAACCTGCAGGAACCTGGTTTAGCCCTGGAACTCAGCAGAGTTGGGTCCATGGTTGGACCTCACCTGCAGAGAGAACTTCCCAGACCAACTGTGGAAGCCCAAACTCAAGATGCTGAGAACTTCCACCATTTATTCACCTCCTGGACCAAGCGTCTTGGTCAGGCAGTGACAAACCTGCAGCATTTTGTGTGTGCACCAAGGGAAGCTCTCAAGGTTGGAGCAGCAAATGGGTGCCTCACCTGTAATGTCCTTAAATTCTGAGGCTCAACCCCCTGAGCTCCAGGCCTGGAGGGAAGCTTGGACAGTCCCTGCTGTCCCACGTGAGCAGGAGATGGTTGGACAATAGACGCCGCGTTCTGGACAACCGGAGTCTGGGTGGAGAGAAGATGGGAGGTGGCATCAGGGGACTGGGAAAAAAAACAAACCCAGGGACAGAGCTGCCATGGCCTGAGCCTTGGTGATGCCAACACCACCACGACTTCAGAGCTGTGGAGATTCATCTCCTTAGGGCTGAACCTCCACACCTGGGGAAGAAATATCCCCCAAGGAGGACACAGGCAGTGAGAAGGAAGGTCCAAGGCTTTGTGGTCACTTGCTCTGCCAGGCCAAGCACCTTCCCCTGTCCCACCCCAATCCCAAACACTCCAGGTTTCACCTTCTGTACCACGTTCTCCTTCTGCAGCTGACTTTGCCTCAGTTTCTTCAGCAAGACCAGCCTGGCTTCCTCCAGTCGGAGCTCATCCCTCAGCTGCTTGATCAGCTGCTGTCTCTCCTCAATGCTTTTACCCTGCAAAAAAAAAAAAAGGCAGGAAAAAAAAACAACCCCAAAAAATCCAACAGCCCAAACCTTGGTGGCCAGAAGCTCCAACCAAAGGAAGTTTGTCCCACGGAGAAGCAAAATGCTGCCCAGAAGTTGCTCAGAAACCACCCCCCTACCCCCTGAGTACCCAAATCCTTGGGGAAAGGAGAAATTCTCCTGGGGTAGGAGGGTTTTGGGACGACCTGGTGACCTCCTTACCTTAAACATCTCCAGGTTTGCTGCTTTGAGTCTTTCCTCCATGCGAGAGCTGGAGCGGGGACTGGAGGCTTCGTTATCAGAGAGGACAATGATGTCTGGGGAGGGGGTCAATCGGCCTCTGTCCTGGTCACTGGGGAAGAGAGGGGGAAAAAAAACCCCAGGCTGAGATGATTTCAGTGGGAAATGTGGGAGGGGGATGAATTCTTCCTCCACCATGGATGGGACAGCAGTTTGGGGACAATGAGAAGCTCCAGGAGGGCAGAGTCCCCAAATTCAGAGGAATGTGACTGCTCTGAGCCTACCTCAAGGTAAAGCTGTATGAGAAGGTCACCCTGGAATCATAGAATCATGGAATGTTGGGGGTTGGAAGGGAGCTCCAGAGATGATGGAGTCCAACCCCCCAGGACCACCCAGGGCAGGACACCCAGAACACATCCAGGGGGGCTGGAAGCCTCCAGAGAAGGAGACTCCAGAACCTCTCAGGGCAGCCTAGGCCCCCCTCACCCCCACAGGGATGAAGTTGCTCCTCAGCCTGAGGTGGAACTTCCCATGTTCCAGCTCCAACCCAGGATTCCTTGGGCACCACTGAACTGAGATTGGCCTCAGCCTCTTGCCCCCCACCCCTCAGCTCTTGAGGGACATTCAGAAGATCCTCTCAGCCTTCTCCAGGCTCAACAGTTCTCTCACTCTTTCTCCCCAGCAGAGATCTCCAAGTCCCTTCAGCACCCTCAGAGCTCTCCCGGGGCCTCTCTCCAGTAGATCTCTGTCTCTCTGGAACTGGGGAGCCCCAAACTGGATCCAGGATTCCAGGTGTGGTCTCCCCAGGGCAGAGCAGAGGGGGAGGAGAACCTCCCGGGATCTGCTGGATCCTTTTCCTGATGCTCCCCAGGACACCATTGGCCCTCTTGGCCACATTGCTGAGAATTCCCTGGAGAATTTCCTGGCCACCAGGACCCCAAGGGCTTTCTCCATGGAGCTGCTTTCCAGCAGGACCTCCCCTCCTCTCTCCTGGGGCTTGGGGTTCTTCCTCCCCAGCTGCAGGACTCCACACTTGTCCTGCTTGAATTTCAGGATGTTCACCACCTCTCCAGATCTGGCTGGAGAGCAGCACAACCTCCTGCTGTCCCAGCCACCCCTCCCAGCTTGGTCTCATCCCCCAACTTGCTGAGGGGACACCTCCAGCACCCTCAACACCCCGGAGGAAGCACAGAGCCAAAGGCCAAATCCCATGGAGTTGGATGGAGAGGATGCTGGGAGCAGATGCTGCCTCCCCAGGGTGCTTTTGCCTTTGGCAGCTTCAGCTCCCAAACGTTCCAACTGCACTTCCAAGCTCCAGAGCTGTGGAAGTGTCACCTTCTCCACCAGAGATGTCACCTTCTCCACCCCAGGTGTCACCTTCTCCACCCCAGACCCAAGTGGAGGTGTTTTGCAGGCTGCTCTTCAGCTGAAGAAAGGCAGCTTGAAAGGGTTTTGAAAACCAAAATCCAATCAAACCAAAGCTCTGAGAGCTCTTGGCTGCAACCCAAAAGTGCCTGGACATGGTTCTGGGTGGTGCCATGGTTCTGGTGTGGGTTCATTGGTTGTTTCAGAGCCCTTTTGGGGCCTCCACACACTCCTGGTGCCACACAGACACAGAGCAGTGGACTTCCTGCTGCTGTGGAACCCCTGCCCATGCCCCATGGATGCAACCCAGGGGTTTTCCAGCTGCTGCTCCCTCCCCAGAGAGGAAAAGAGGAAAAGGCCCTTTCTCAGGTGGTAGATGGATGAGTACCCAACGATGGAGCAACCACTGATGGAGAACACCAGATCTTCTTGCTCCTCTTGCATCCTCACTCACACCCAGAGCACTAAATCATCAGAATTTAAAGCAGGATTTTCCTCAATGCCAGTGATCCTGAGGCTTCTTGGGGATTCTTCTCCAGGAGCATCCAGCTCCAGCCAGGTTGTTTTCTTTCCATCCCATCGAGGCAGAAGGGAAGGAGGGGAGGAAAAAAAACCCAAATCCAACGTTTCAGGGGAAACCAAGGGGAAAGGGACCACCTGCAACAGGGACCTGGAGACCTCAGGGTTGGTTTCTTGATGTTGGTCAAGGCAAAAGGGGGAATTAGAACAAAACTGCTGGAAGGAGAGCGAGGGCATGAGAGACAGAGGTGAGGAGATGTGGAGCCACCTCCAGTTGAGTTTTGTATCAGCATTTATCACCTCCAGAAATTAAATCCATGAGTATCACCCCTGCTGTCTCACTCAGGAGGGATTTTGGGGAAGAACTGGATTTTTTAGAGGTGCAACAGCCCGAGGGGGAGCTTGGAGCAGGACAGCACTCAACCTTGAGTGCTGGCAAAGGGTGTTGCTCCTTCCTGAAAGCTCTCACCCCTGAGGGGCACAATAAAAACATTTGGGGTGACCAGGAAGAGAGAAATCATTCATCTTCTCATGAAAGGAAAATAATCCTGGTGGTTTCCTCCTTCCCACTTTCCTGCTCCCCACTTCTCCTGGTCTCCAAGCCAAGGGGTGAGAGATAAGCGAGCGTCCAGAAATTAGTATTTCTGATATTTATTGCTGAAAGCACCCAGAAACTTTCAAATTCCACGTTCATCACCTGCTCACCAGTCCCCTTGGGGTCAGGAGCCCCCCAGAAGCACAGGGGGGGGATCCAGAAGTGACCACCAACCCCCCCTGACACAACACATCCATGAGGACAAAATGATCCCCACTGGAACTCATCAGAGGCACCAAGAAATGGCTCTGGTTGGAAGGGACCTTCCAAGTCCACCTAATCCAACCCCCTGCCACAGGCTGGGCCATCTACAACCAGATGTTCACAGCCCCATCCAACCTGACCCTGAATAACTTCAGGGTTGGGCCATCTACCAACTCTCTGGGCAACCTGGGCTGGTGTCTCACCACCTTCATCCTAAAAAATGTCCTTCTAACCCAGCCTGAATCTCCTCCCTCTTCCAGCTGCAAACCATCACCCCTCGTCCCACCTCTACAGACCCTGCTCAAAAGTTTCTCCTCATCTTTCTCATCAGTATTCACAGGCCAAGGAGGGTCTTCTCCAGGCTGAACCACCCCAACTCTCAGCCTGTCCTCACAGCAGAGCTGCTCCATCCTGACCCAGAAGCACAGGCAGAACCTCCCTGGGATCTACAAGTCACCACCACCAACCCCCCTGCTCCAGCAGCTCCACATCCCTCCTGTTCCTGTTCCAAGGACCCCAAAACTGGACTGAGGGGCCAGGGAGGACTCCCCAGAGAGGAGCAGAAGGGAGGGAATCCCCTCCCTCAACCAGCCCAGGCCATGGTTGGCTCTGTGGGCTGCCACCACACATTGCCAGCTTCTCATCCACCAAACCCTCATGTTGAGCATCCAGAGATCACAAGGAGAAACTTCTCCTGGAAAACAGACAGCACTCAACAGTTCATGGGCTTCTCACGAGTAGGTTCACGTTCCACAGGAAAAACCAACTCCTTTTTCCTGACAGAGACTCCTGCCCAACCCTGGTCAGGTCCAAGAGTGACCACAGGCACTGCCCACATCACATCTGGCTTCCAGATCAACACAGGACTTCTGGTGCCAGGCTTGTTGGTGCTAATAAAACATCCTGCCTGGAGAAGAAGCTAAATCTTCTCCTTCCCACACACCAGCAGGGCCTGCTCTGCCAGCCACCCCACTGCTGGAGCTTCTGAGGCTGAATGGATGGATGGATGAAGGAACCCAAATCCAGCTGGTGTTGGGGTGGAATAATAAAGGGCAGGAGAAGCAAAACCCACGAAAGAAGAGTGCTGAAACCCTTCCAGATGGATGGATGGATGGAGGAGCCCAAATACAGATGGTGCTGGGGTGGAATAAGAAAGGGCAGGAGAAGCAAAACCCACGAAAGAAGAGTGCTAAAACCCTTCCAGAGAAATCCTCCGGGGGGGAAAAGGCTCCGCTCCTTGGTGCCGAGCCAAAGGGAGTTGGAGCCCAAGAAGCTTCCCCTTGGGCCCACGAAACATCCATTTAATTCCCAGCTCAGGTTCTCACATCGGGTTGAGCCCAGGATTGGCACCAGGCAAGGCAGAGACAGGAGGGATTTGGCACCTACCTTCTCCTCGCGCTCATATCCACCGGCTCGTCGTTGATGTTCTCCTTGCCCGGCCTCCCCGCAGTCCTCCCCTCCCCATGGGGCCTCAGGCTCCCGTTCAGCTTTTCCTCGTAGACTTTCACCCCGTCCTGTTTCACCGGGAGCTCGTGAGGCACCTCCAAGCCCGAGAGGTCTTTCCTCTTCAGCAAGGCCAACATCTTCAGGCGTTCCATCGCCTCGTGCCCTTCCATCTTCAACCTCTTGGCCAGGACGTCCTCCCGCTCATCCGCTTGGTCCAAGCTGCGTTTCAGGAGGTTGAGGCGCAGAGCGTCTTCCGTCATCCTGTCCATCCTGCATGGGGAACACCACGGTCAGGAACCCGGCAAAAAGCTGAGGGAGAAGCAGCTGAACCCCCCCCCAACACACACACGCAGAGCCCCCCCCCAAAAGGGGGAGAAGCTCCAAGCCCAACCTCCCCCCTCGGGTGCACCCAACCTCCCACGCGCCGGCGTGCGGTGACCTGCAGCGCTCTGCGCCTCAACCCCCGGCCCGAACCAGCCCGGCCAGGAGTTTCCCAAGGAGAAGAAGAAGCACCCCAGGGGTGAGAGCACCCCAAAGCCCTTCGGGTAGGGGAGGACACCAACAAGATCGACTGGAAAGAGGAGATGGAAAACACGGAGTCGTCCGGGGACACCACGCGGGGACACCACCCGGGCCCCTCCTCGCCTCGGCGTCTGCGCCGCTTCGCCACTTCGGGGTTTGCGAGGGATCCCGAGGCGGGGGCTGAGCCCCCCACAACCCCTGCCCGAGGCCAAGCTTGAGAGCAAGCTTCCCAAATCCAAACAAACCCCCCCTTCCCACGCTGTTTTTCCTGCTTTCTACCCTTTTGAAGCTGCCCCGTTTGGCAGCCAGGAACGCGAGGAACCTTCTCCCTCAAAGGATGAAGACACCAGAGCATCCCCACCCACGCTCGCTCTCCATCTTCCCTGGCTTCTCCTCCAGGTGCAAAAATGCCCCGCGGGGAACAGATGCAGTTAAAAAAGGGGGGGGATCAACCACAGAGCCCAACCCAACCCCATCCCTTTGCTCCTGAGCTGATAGGAACAAACTACAACCCCAAAAAAATGAAAGCCGAGGGAGCTCCACCTGGCAAGAACAGCTTGGGGAGGTCTTCACCCACTGACAGGAGGACTGGGGGGGGTGCTGACACCCAACCAGGGCAGAAGGAAGAATGAAAAGGTGGTTGTCTCAAAAAAGCTGATGACTTTTTTTTAGCTGTTGTTAAATGTCTGAGCCGAGAGGTGAGGAACGGAACCTTAGGGAACCTCCAAGGTGGAGCCTCCTCCACTTGATTCTGTCACGAGACAAAGCTTCACCGAGCCCAACTCCTGCCAGGAGAAGGTTGTCCTGGCTCAGTTTTAAATCCCCTGTAATTACACATCTCCCCGGGTTCAGCCTGCACCCGAGTTCAACCTCAGCATCGAGGTCTCAAAGGCACCAACGGCGCTGGAGAACCTTTCCTCTCTAAAGAAAAGGGGGACAGCAGCAGAAACAAACAAAAATCTGCCACGAAACAGCAACAGCCACCAAAAAAAAGTCCAGTTGGGCACAGCCCCACTCCCCAGAGGCTGCCACGTTCACCAGGAGCACCTTGGACTTCTTTCTCCTCGATGGTCTCTGCAGGAAAGCGCCCGTCTCCGGCACCCAGATTGAGCAAGGCAAGCGTGGGCAAGCTGAGGGAGACACAGGAGATGATGTTCTCTCTCCACCCCCACCTTCAAGTAGTGACCCCGGGTGAAATGGAAGCCCCGAGTGGGGCTGGATTGGTGGAGGCACCACCAGAGAATCGAGGAGGCTCCACCGCACCCCGTGCTGTGGTCTGGGAAAGCGCCGGAGCTCCAATTAACTCAGCCATGAAAGAGCTTCCATGGCTCCTTCCTCCACTTCTGAGAGATGAAAGTGAGTGAGGAGGAGGAGGAGGAGAAGTCCCAGCTACCTGGCAGACAAAGGCCCAAGCACGGGGAGGCAGCTCAGGAGCTTTCCAACCAGCGTTTGCTTGAGGCCATGTGGTAAAAATCGTCCTGGAGTGGTGGCACCGCCCCACGGCGCGGTCAAGGCCACCTCCAGGTTCTTCCTGCTTTGTCCCCAGGAGCTCAGCTCCACCTTGAGACATCAGGAGAGTATTCTTGCTTCAGCCACCCCAACACATCACCCACCCAGCTGGTGCCACCTCACCCCAGCAGCGAATTGGGGACAATGCCACTTGGTTAGGGCTCAGGACTCCAAAACCTTGCACTGCTCCATGCATGGGGAAGTTCCCCACCGGGTGTTCTGGCACCAGGACAAAGACAGCTGGAAGGTGGGAAAAGGAATGAGAAGAGTGCAGCGAGGAGGTTTTGGCTTCCCAAAAGCACAGCTGTCTCCTTCTGGCCTTCAGAAAGGTGGCGAGATGTCCCCAAGGTGAGGAGAAGCATCAGAACGTTGGTAAAGTTCTTAAAGAACACAAAAAGGTGAGACCTGCACCTGAAGGTACCACAGGCAAAAAAATAAAGGGAGGTACCCAAAGGGAGGGTTGGTAGGTTCTGAGGAGGCTTCAGGTGGAGCCAACCTCTTCACCAGTAGGGATCTGGAAGAGGTTCCCCGGCCCAGGCTGCCCCAGGGTGGTGGTGGAGTCCCCATCCCTGGAGGGGACGTAGATATGGCACATGGGAACATGGTTCAGGGGGTATGGTGGGGCTGGGATGGACTTGATGATCTTGGAGGTCTTTCCCAACCTTGATTCCATGATTCTGTGAGCTTGAAGGTGGCTGCCCCATGCCCCAGGCCAGGCTGGATGGGGCTTGGAGCAACCTGGGCTGGTGAGAGGTGCCCCTGACCACACCAAGGGGTGGCCTGAGCTTTAAGGTCCCATCCCACCCACAGCAGTCCATGACTCCATGAGTTTAGGATCTTATTCCATCCTGGTACCACATCCCAGAGCATCCTGGACATGGAGCTGGAGGACAAGAGCTTTGTCTTTGGGGAAATTGAGAAAATGCCATCTCGGGACACCAAAAAGGAAGGAAAAAAATGAAAGTCTTGGCCAACAAAGACCGAGGAGACAACCCACCAACCCCCAGCAGCTGAGCAGCCCATGAAGGAGCCATCCCCCTGGTGGAGCAGAGATGGGATCTGAAGGGTTTTCACCCCACCCTCCCCTCCAGCCTGAGTGGCTTCAGCACCAGAAGACATCAAAAGGGTCGTTGTGAGGAAGAGGTCCCACAGCTGTTTCATCCTTCCAAGAGGAGGTTTCTCCAGAGCTGGGAAGGAGCAGGAGCTTTCAGCCAGATTCAATCAAAATTAAATCAGGCTTCCAATTGTTGCCTGAATGGGGCCCTTCAGCTGCCAGGAGGGGGAAAGGGAAAAGCTTTTCCAGAGCTGGGTAAGGCAGGGGGGAGAACGTTCACCTTCCTCCCCAAGAGCAGCAGCAACTCCTTCACCCAGAAGCTGCCGAGATGGAGGTCGGGAAGCGGCGCTGCTCACACACAGTGACCCAAGTCCTGAGATCAAAGGTGCTCCTGGTGGCTTTCCCAAGAAATCCCCCTCATCCAGAAGACCTCAGGGAGTGAAGCCCTTGAGCTGGAGACCCTGAGGAGCTGGAGGTCCACCTGGAGAACGGGGGAGGCAACGGGTAAGGACGCCGGCACCGCGGCACCGCAAACCGGATCAACCGGACCCGTTGGCCTCAGGCAAACCCCTCCTGGAGATGTGGAGCATCCCAGGGAGCTGGCTGGGCTCCTGGCTTCCAAAAATATAAATAAGAAATTGAAATCAAGTGCTCAAATGGTGGCAAAAAAAAAAAAAAAAAAAGCAACAAGAAACCCAAAGCCTTCAGGGAAAAACCGTGAGAAGGATAAACCACAGTTTGCTGCTGCCTCGATTTACCTCCAGTTGCAACTCCGAAGGTGAAGGAGCTTTCCTGACATTCCCAGAATGAAAAGTGACTTTAGATCCAACGTTTAAAAGGCTCCGAGAAGAAGAAAGGCAAAAGAGGAGCGGGAAGGTCCAAGAGATGAACTGAAGCATCCTGCAGCTCAAAACATCTTCTAAGAAGCCCCGGGAGAACTTCGGCATCACCTCCAGCAGGAGAGCAGGACAAGTGCTTGGTGCACGGATGCTCTTCCCAAGAGTTCCAGGTGCATAAATCCAAGGGAATCGTGCCCGGTGCCCGTCCGTGCCGCCGGCGTTGGCTCCGTCCTCCCACGCTGCTCCAGAGGTTCCTTTGGCTCCGGGCGGTTTCGCTTCGCCGGCACTCGCCGGACGGGTTTGCCCTTCCCAGACAAACAAAGCAGCACCCGGGTCGGAGTTTCTGGTTGATAGAGCACCCAGCAGGGAAATCAAAACCACCCCAAAAGAAGAAAAAAAAAACTGGAACCATCCAAGCCGGGCCAAAGAAATGAATATTCAAGCAGAGAAACGAGTAAATCCAGGGAGCTGATCCAGCTGGTTCCTGGGTGGAGGAATCTCCTGGTGATGGTGGGACCAAAATTCGGCCCGGCCCGAAGTGAACGTGGAGTTTCTTGAGGGAAGGGTCCAAAAGCCCTTCCCTGCCCGTCCTTCAGGGTCCCCTCTTTGGGCTGACCCAAATGTTTGTCCTTCCTCGGCTCCAAGCACATCATCCAGCCAGGATTCCCAACTGATGGGTGGGAATGACCAACAGAGCTGGAAGGAGATCCTGGGCCATCCCACCCGCCCCACTGAGTGCCCAGGAGGCCAAGGAAGCCAAGTTCCATGGCCCCAGGGCCAGAGGCAGCCTAAATCCACAGCTCAGTGTCACTCCCAGCTCCAGCCTGGATTTCACACTGGATTTCATCCCAGCAGGAATCAGCCCCACCGGGAGGAGAGATTTGGGAGTAACGTGGCAACCCCTCACCCACCCCTAAAATCAAGCCTGAGGAGGACACAACCACCTTCACACACAATTTGGGGCTCCAAAAAGGTTGGAAGGCCAGAAGAAACCTGGTTGTCACACATCAGGACACAGGGACACGACCTGGGAACCTCAGCCTCCAAACCCCAACACCCCCATCTCCAAGCCCCATCCAAGGTGGCCTTCAACACTTCCAGGGATGAGGAAGCCACAACTTCTTGGAACCACCTGGGCCAGGAGCTCACTACCCTCAGACCAAAGAATTTCTTCCTCATCCCCATGAATGTTCGCAGGGCCCCAGTGCTCATCCATCCCTGGCTTGGAGTGAAGGTGCTCCAAGCAAGGCCCTCTAATCACCATCCTGGTGAATCCCAACAGAACCACTGCAATTTTAGTATTAAATTAATCCCCCTGGACATCCAGGGTGCCATCATTTAGATATTCACCCCATTACTGATGGAACAAATCTACTTGAAACCCAGTTCTGCCGGGCTCCAGGAGCAGAAACTGCATTTACACTCATGGAAAAGTGGCCAAGTCCAACTTACCTGCTGCTCAAACCCCACTTTTCCAGCCTGGAATCACCTGATTCAAACTTCAAAAGAAACTGAGCCCGGAGAAAAACCCAAAGGGTTTCACCCCCGTTGGGCTCCGTGGGCTGAAATCGCGCGACTAAAAAGCGGCACGTGCCCCCTCTCCCAGGTCTTGGCTTCCATCTAGGCTGCCTCCAACCCAACCTCTCGGTTGTAAAACGCCTTCTGACACAGCAGACAGACAAAATGGCTGGCTCCCAGGGCGAGCATTTCCATACAATGCTATCAAAAAAAAAAAAAAAAAAAAGGCAAAGAACCTAAAAAGGTTAATTACGACTCAACGGCTCGGCGAGAGATTCGGCGGGGAGGTGGAGGGAAAGGGCTCGAAGCGGTGGTGGTGGTGGGGAGGGGGGAATGAAGAAATCAATTTTCAAATCTCCTGATTGAATCAAAAGCCATGCTCCTCTCTGAACCCTGGGAGTTGTCAAGAAATCCTCCAGTGGGTTGGGGGTTATTGTGCTCCTCCAGCCCCGTGGAGGAATTTTATCCGCAGGTAAGAATTAAACCCAAAAAACACCATCAAAAAAACCCCCCACGACCAAAAAAAGCCAAGAGGTAAAGCTCCGCGGCGGAGATTTGGATCAAGAAGGTGCAGAGGAGGTTTTAAAGGCACACACACAGCCCCAAAACGCAGCCTTAACAAAGAGAAAAAGAGCTGACAGGCTCTGGGAAACGATTCGCCGAGCGTAAAAAAAGCGGAGTCATTCATAAATCGATGGGGAGGGGGGGGGGGGTGGTGTGTGAAGCTGGGGGTTTCTCCCTGCCCGTTCCCTCTGGCCTCAGAGAGGAGACAAAAAAAGCCAAAAAAAGACAAAGGGAAGGTTTGGAGGAGCCAAACCCCGAGGTTGGTTTGCCACAAGCTCCAGGAGGTGCTGGGTGGTTGCGGCAGCCCGTAAATTCTTTGGGTCGTTGCAGCACGAAGTCATCAAAACCACTTCTGCCCTTTCCCCCCCTTTCCTTTTCACCCTCAGCAGACACTGAACCCCCCCTTAAACCCCATCTTCCCCCCCAATTCCTCCTCCTCACCGAGCTCAGTGGAGAAAGGAAATTCAGAAACTGAAGATAAAACATCTGACTCTGGCTCTGCCGGCGGGACGGCCCCGAGCAACTTCCCCATCCCGCTGGGTCAGATCCCTGTGGCCACAGCACGGGGGGGGTGAAGACCCCAAGACCCCCCCCCTCTAGCCCAGGACCCCCAAATCGCTGCTGTCTTGGATTCTGCATCCCCCCAGGTTGAGTTTTGGCACAAAGCTGAAGGTGTGGAGAAACAAAAAAGTGTTTCTCCTTCCTTTCCCGGCTAAGTTTGGGGTTAAGTTTAAGGCAAGATGGAGGTGGGATCCTCAAAAATCCCAAATGAGCCCCCCCCAGAATCATTTTGAAGTTGTGGAAGGATGGGGGAGAGGGAGAAACAAATTGAAATGAAAGGAGATTTCCCAAAAGAGGGGGAAAAAATCAGATACAGATGTTTCGGGGAGGGGGGGGACGGGACGGGAAGGTCCCCGCAGGAAAAAAAAAAAAAAAAAAGAGAAATAAAAGGGAAAAGGGAAGAGAAAGGGAAGGGAAAGGGAAGGGAAAAGGAGTGCTGGGCTTCCTCAGCCTCCATCCTCCTCCTCCTCCTCCTCCTCCTGGCTGGGATGACGCAGGCTCTGCCTTATATAACGCCCGGAGAG
This sequence comes from Heliangelus exortis, assembly GCF_036169615.1. NCBI lineage: Eukaryota > Metazoa > Chordata > Aves > Apodiformes > Trochilidae > Heliangelus > Heliangelus exortis. The sequence goes on from NC_092448.1 coordinate 2,957,605, forward strand.
TTCCTCGACTGCGGCCTCGGGCTTTGTGCGCGCGGCGGCGCCGGAGCCTCCGGGGGAGAAACCCCAAAAAATCCCCAAATGGAGCAAAAATTCCTTCAGGGAGGGGACATAGAAATGTCTGGGGTTTTTTTGGGGGGTTTAAATAGGTGGGAGAAGGGTTGGCCAAGGGGTGGGTTGAGTAGTGGGAGGTGGGGTTGGGGTTTTTTTTTTTTGGGGGGATGGTCGTGTCCTGAAAAGGGGATGGGAAGAGCTGGAAAAGTCCTGGTGGGAAGTAGAGAGAGGAAGAGGAGCTGCTGGTCCATAGAGAGCCTTTTGTTCAGGGCAAAAAAAAAAAAAAAAAAATGAAGTTAGGGAAAAAAAAAAAAAAGAGGTGAAAAAAATGAAGGGGGAAAAAATGAGGGGGAAAAAGTGAAGTTAAAAAAGAAATGAGGAAGAAGGGAAAAATGAAATTAAGGATGGAGTTGGGGGTGGGATGAGAAATGGAATTGGGGATGGGGTTAGGGGTGAAATTAGAAATTATATTGAAAAGGAATAAAAATGGAATAAAAATAGAATTAAAGTAAAAATGAAGCAAAATGGAATAAAATGGAAAAATGAGATAATAATGGGAAAAACGTTAAGAAAAATGAAATGAAAATAAACAAAATGCAGAAGAAATTTAAAAATTGAAAACGAAATAAAATCGAAATAACCAACAACGAGCTCCAACCCAAATTCAAAATAATTCTTTTTTTCCAAAAAAATGACAAACAAATAAAGGAGATTTTGGAAAAAAATTATCTTAATAACGAGCCCCAAAAAAAAAAAAAAAAAAAAAAAGAGGGACAGTTGTACTTACAGGTCCAACCTTCCTGCTGCCTCCTCCAGCTGTCAAGAAAATCAGGGAGCAAAGAAGGGGGGAGAGGAGTGGGAAGGGGGGAGCGGAGCCGGGGTGGCCCCGGGTGCCATCCCCCTCCAGGGACCTGCAGGGACCCCGTCTCCAAGCGGGCACTTCCCTGCCAATCATGCGCCGCGGTACTGTTATGTTAAACAAAAGAAGAGGGGGGGGGGTTGGGGGGGGGTGGGGGGGGATGCTTGACTTTTACCCAGCATGCCTCGCGGGGGCAGGGAGAGGGGAAAAAAAAAAAAAAAAAAGGGAAAAAAAAAAAAAGGGAAAAAAAAAAAAAAAAAAAATCCCAAACCAAACCCCAAACCAGTTGCAACCGGTTTGTAACCTCGGAGTAAGGAATTCGCTCGGCGTTCCCGGAGTTTTGGGGTCATTTTGGAAGAGGTTGGGTTCTTTTGGGAAGGGGGGGGGTTTGGTGTCCCCTCCCCTCTCGTTTCCCCCCCCCCCACCTCCTGCCAGCAGCTCCTGGCCCTCAGCCAAACTTTGTCTTCATTCATCAGAGGAGCTCCTGCTCCTCTCCCAGGGGATTTTAACTCTTTCCTGACCAGAAAGCATTAAACACCCCCCCCCACCCTTTCCAAAACCTGCCCCCCACCCCAAAAAAATAAAATTAAAAAAAAAAAAAAAAGCTCCAGAAATTGCTCCTCAAGGCTCCACGTGGGGGTTTGGCCACCAGCACAAAATCAGGGAGGGCAAAGAACCCCTGGATCTTCTGACTGAGGTGCTGGGGATGGACACAGAGGTGGTGGAACAACAGCAGGAGGAGATCCTGGAGCTGCTGGAAAGGTTGGAGCAGCTCTGGAGCCAGGATGAGAGAGTTGGGGGTGTCCAGCCTGGAGAAGGCTCCATGGAGACCTCAGAGCCCCTTCCAGAGCCTGAAGGAGCTTCAGATCCCTCCAACTGGGACCTTTAGACCTGGAGGGGCTCCAGGAAAACTGGGAAGGGGCTGTGGGTAAGGGCCTGGAGGGATGGGATGAGAGGGAATGGCTTTGAACTGGAAGAGGGGAGATGGAGAGGAGGTTTGAGGGAGAATTTTTTGGGGGGGAAGGTGCTGAGCCCCAGGTTGTCCCCAGAAGCTGTGGCTGCCCCATCCCTTGCTGAAGGTTGGATGGGGTTTGGAGCTCCCTGGGCTGGTGGGAGGGGTCCCTGCCCATGGCAGAGGTGGGAATGGGTGGGATTTAAGGTCTTTTCCAGCCCAACCCATTCCATAATTCCCAGGAACATCATGAGGCCAAGCCCTGCACAAGGGGGGATCTCCCCCACCCATGGGACAGCAGAACCTGGGCTGATATCCCACTGAATCCCTCCCAAACCCCAGATGGTTTGGAAAAGCCCCACAGTGGGCTCAGGACCTCATCCCTTCCCTCCTCCTGGAAGCTCCACAGGAGTTTGGTTCCTGGCAGCACCCAAACCCCAAGCCCAGATCCCAAGGAAAACCCAAGTCCTGCAGGTCTTGGAGGAAGGTGAAGGAAAGGAGGTCCTGAGGGTGGGAGGGAGGGACAGAAGGTGAAGTGCAGGAGGAAGCAGCAGGGAGGATGATGAGGACAAGGCAGAGGTCTCACTGAGGTGCATTTTGAGGGCCCAGCACACCAAGCAGCTCCTCCAAAAGCCACGAGGACAGAACTGCTTCCTGGGTGTCTCAGCCCAGCTCCACAGAGCCCAGCAGCTTCTGGTAAAATGGGAATTCACCAATTTTTTTTTTTTTTTTTTGTGCTGAAAGCAGAAATTAAACCAGTGTTGGCTTGGGGCTGCGAGGCAGGATGCAGAAGGCCAGAAATGGTGAAGCCCAGGGATGGAGAACCTCAGAGATGGGAGAATCCCAGGGATGGGAGAATCCTGGAGATGGAAAACCCTGGGGATGTAGAACCTCAGAGATGGAGAACCCAGGAGATGGAAGAACCCCTGGGATGGGAGAATCCTGGAGATGGAAAACCCTGGGGATGTAGAACCTCAGAGATGGAGAACCCAGGAGACTGAAGAACTCCAGGGATGGAGAATCCTGGAGATGGGAAACCCTGGGGATGTAGAACCTCAGAGATGGAGAACCCAGGAGATGGGAGAACCCCTGGGATGGAGAATCCTGGAGATGGAGAACCCAGGAGATGGGAGAACCTGGGAGATGGAGAACCCAAGAGATGGGAGAACCCCAGGAATGGGGAACCCTGGAGATGGAGAACCCCAGGGACAGGAGAACCCCTGAGATGGGAGAACCCCAGGGATGGAAAAATTGCAGGGATGGAGACTGCCAGGGATGGCAGGACTGATGTGAAAGTGAAGTCAGAGTAGGACCACTTCCCCATCCCAAACATCTCCCCATAAACATCCACCTTGGTTAAAAACCTTGGAGAACTTTTGGGATGACCATTTCCTTCTCCCCAGACCCTCCCACCCCATTTCACTGCCCCTCACTTCCATCTCCACCACATTCCACCAGTCATTCCCAGCTGAAGGCAGAGCCCTCACCACACTCAGTACCGGGACGGGTCCACTCCAAACCTTCTCCTCAATAACCTGGATCCAGGATTTCCCAAAGCTGGTGGGGATCCTTTCCCCAAAACCTGGCTTTGCCACACCCAACGGTTCAGAGGAACCCACTGGTGGCACCACTTGGTTCTGAAAACTGCAGACACCTCCCATTTTGGGTTGCATTTGGGGTTTACTGACACCTTTCCTCATCCTGGCTGTCAAAATCTTGGGATGGAGGACAGGGCAGGAGGAGAGATGTGAGGGATGTTCAACCAGCCCTGGTTTGATGGAGAGGGTTTCATCTCTGTCATCATCATCTTCCATCCCTTCCAACCCAACCCATTCCATGATTCTGGGAAACCAATCATGTTCTGCATCAGCAGGAGCATTGCCAGATGGGTGAGGGAGGGGATTCTCCACCTCTGCTCTGCTGAGACCCCACCTGGAGTTCTGGGGCCCTTTAAGGTCCCTTCCAACCCAACCCAACCCATTTCATGATTGGGGAGGAGCCAAAGATCTCATTCCAACATTTCTCCCCAGTTCTAAACTCAGCCAGAATGAAACCTCTGGTGGTATCCAGGGAAAGTCAATGACCACACCACCAGGGGAAGGGTTGGGGTTCACCAGGACTTGTTCCTCACCTGCACTGTCCCTTGGTAACCACTCCTCTCCCAAGCTTTTCTCCTCCAAACCCAAAGGATTCAGGAATAAATCCCTTTCTCCTCCTGACTTCTGGGTTTCCCTTCCTTCTGACAGCAAGCAGATCATCATCATCATCATCATCACCATCACCACAGAACTTCAGACTAAAGGAGAGCTTTGAAAAATTGCTTGTTGGAACTGGAAGATGAATTCAGGGGGGAAAGGATGATTTTGAACAAACCAACCCAAACCATTTCCAGTTCAATGGGACTTTGACTTCCAGAAGGAGAATTCCCCAAGGAATCTCCCAAGGAGCAGAACAACCTTCAGGGGGAAAAAGCCCAAGATTGGCTCCCCTGGCTCATCTTGATTGCTAATTTCACCAGATTGGTCTTGCTGAGACCAAGTGACCACCCTGGCCCATCCCAACCTCACCCCCTGCCACCTCCCAATGCTTGGGGTGGTGAATTTTGGAGGAGCAGAAGGAATGAGAGGGAAAGGAGCAAAATTCCACGGGAGAGCAACACAACAACAACAACAAAAAAAACCACCAGGGGAGGAGAAATTAAAGGATCCGGGGCTACCAATGGCCAAGGAGGAAAGGGGCAGGAGAGGAACACCTGGAACTGCCAGATGGTGCCCAGGCATTTCTTAATCCTGGAATAATAAGGGTGGAAAAGCTCTCCAAGACCATCCAGTCCCACCTTCCATCCCAAGGCTTGCAGCACACTTCCCACTCCAGTCTTGGTTCTCCCAAATCCCAACGGAGCACGAGGAGCAACCACCACCCAGCCCAGAAAGGAGATTATTTCAAAGCTGGTTTGTAAAAACCAAACCAAAACAGGGATCTGATCTTCCACCCTTTCCAAACAAACCCATTCCCATCCTGCCCCTGTTTCAGAGGAAAAGGGGGATGGTCCAGGGGTACCCAAGACACATTGGAGCCAAGGGAGATTCTGGGAATCAATTGCCTGTTGCTCCAAATCCTCTTTTAAATCCACAAAAAAAAACCCAAAAAAAGATCTAAAGAGCATTATCTCTTGGCTGGTGAGAGGCCACCAAGTACTGGAGGAGCAGATGGTTTCACTGGGGACATGGGAGCAGTGTCCCCACCAGTGTGGGTTTCCTATAACCACCACCAAGCACCCTTAAAAGGAGGGGTTTAAACTGGGAGCAAACTGGGAGCAGCCCAGATTTCCAGCTCCTGCCCAGTCCAAGCCCTGGTGGGGCCATTCCCTCAGCCAGAATAATTTTAAAGCTCTCAGCACTTGCCTGGGCAACCAAAATGGGTTCTCAAAGTCTAAAAAAATGGCAAAGTGTTCCCATTTTCACCTCCAGGTTACAAGAACCCCACCCAACCCAGGCAACAAACACACAAACCAAACTCATGATGATTGGGAGCCTTCAAATCCATGTCCTGTCCCCCTCCCTCCTGCTTTTTCAGCTCTTTTGGCTTTTCAGGGAGAAAAGTGAAGTTTCTTCACCTCACAAAGTGACTCTGCTGCAGGTAAAGGGAAAAAAATTGAAGCCAAAAAAGTCTGATCAATCACTGAAGGTGAAGCATCTCACTTCTCCCTTCAGGTGATCCTTCTTCCTTCCTTCCCCTCCTGCTCCTCCAGGACTCCACAACTTTACAAATCTTCATCCATGGAGAAGTTCTTGCACAGATTGAGGAGACTGGAGGTGATTTACTCCCCCTCAGCCCCTCCTTAGGGGGAAAATCTGGAGGTTTGGTCTCCAAGCAGTGGCATTTTAGGAGGGCACATCCTCCTTCCTTGCTGGGAGCTTGAAGCAACCCCTTCCCATCTGCTTCTCTGCTGGCTGGGAGGGGAGCATAAAGTTTTTGGTGGTAAAAATCCTGGATTTAGGCCTCAATATTGAACTGGAGAAGGAAAAAAAAATCAGGATTTCAAAGGTTTGGTATCATGGAAGCACCCAACTGCTGTGCTCCAAGGTCCAGGAGATGGGGAAGAGGCAAGGAGCAGCAGTGGTGTCCTCCTCCCACGATGAGAGATGGGGTTTGGTTCAAGTTAATCCCAAAGAAGTGGGATCCTCCCATTCCTTTTCTGAGATTCAATCCTGCATTTATTGGCTCCATTTGAGGTGATGGGCACTCCAGGAAAAGCAAACACCATCTGCAGCAACCAAACCCAAGACATGGGAGGGAACTTGGGGCTGGGGGCAGGTTCTCCAGAACTTCAGAGCACAAGGGGACACCATCCCCCTCTTCCTCCTCCTAGCAGGACTCCACCATTGGATAATTTCAGGGTTTAATCCCCAAAATATGCATTGAAACTTGAGCAGGGGCTCCATCCATCCATCCATCCATCCATCCATCCATCCATCCATCCAGGTGCAACTGGAGTTGGTTGGACAAATAAAAGATGAGGGATGGAACAATAGGGATGGGGCTTGGCCGGAGCAACGTGGAGCAGCCACGTGGAGGTTGGGTGGAAAATAAAACCCACCCCAAGGCTCTTTATAGACTCCCCCAGGCTGCTCGTGGGTCTAATTTTAGAGGGGAAGCTTGGAAGAGCCTCTCCTCACACTCTCCAAATTCCAAAGGCTGGTGGTGGGGTCTTCAGAAGGATTTCAGGCATGTTCTGGATAGCATTATCCCAAAAAACCCCGATAACGTTCCACGTCCGAGGGGCAGAGTTGGCAAAGTGATCCCAAGTCTGGGGTTCTCTCCCTTCTTCTCCTCCAGCCTCTTCCAACAATCCCATGGTTGAGAGATCCATGGAAAGGAAAAATTGTGGAGGATAAAAATCAGAAGAAATCCTCACCCAGGGAGAAGGGGGGAGCTTCCTGAGGGCTGCACCCACAACCAGGACCTCAAAGCATCCCAGAGGTGGGATCATCCCTGAGGTTTTCATCCCAAGGAATGGAATAACCACAAGGATCAAGCTCCAGGTGGGATTCTGGGCAAAAGGAGCAGAGCTTTCCCAGGAAACTTGGCTTTGGCTGAGTCCAAGGAGCAGCCAGAGCTCAAACAACAAAAGTGGGGAGAATGTTGCCCTTGGATCCGTTCTCCAGAGCTGCTCCCGTGGGTCAGGGAAAACCAGTTGGATACCCCTGGAAATTCCTGCAGTTTTCCCTTGATTCCATGAAAATCCCAACAGGATCCTTGAAGTTTTGGGGTACCTGGAGAACCATCACCTCCGGAGCTCCATGTTGGCTGAATTTTAAGTCCATTTATTCCCAGGTTGGATGAAAAAAAAAAAAAAAAAAAGCAGGAAAATGAGAAGCAGGGCACATGAACATCCTCCAAACCATCTCCAACTCTGCTGGGAAGGAGAAGGTGGGATCCAGGAGTCCAGATAATAATTAAAAAGTCATCAGCTTTTCCAGAGAGAGGAGACAGCTCTGGAATGGGTGGAAAAATACAGTCAAGGGGACCCCAAGGGGGTGGCTGAGCCCCCACTCCTCACGTTGTCGAAGTCCCAATTCCAGAGTTTATTTCTTTAAAAGGTAAAAAAAAAAAATAAAAAAACCAGAAAAAAAAGATTTCCTGAGTCTCTCTTTTTGCCAGTGACCCAGATAAATGTTTCAACTCCACCTCTCCCAACAGTTCCACTGGGACACCCCTTGGTTTTCCCTGGAAAACTCCTGAAGGAAACGCAGGTGAAGTGGAAAAAAAAAAAAAAAAAAAAAAAAGGGGTGATTTTTGTGAATGATCCAAATTACTGCAAAGAGGGGCAGGAAAACAACTGGAAATCTGAAGGAGACCACCAGGGGCTGAAGGCAAAGCCCCATTTCCCAAGCTGTGGCCCATCCCAGTCCAATTTCTGGAAGTACCACGGGTTTAAAAAAAAACCCAACCTACAAAATACCCACCAAAAAAACCCCAAAACGAAGCATCCAGAACCTCCTGGGGATCGAGGAGCAGAAATCCACATGGTGGGGGGGGGGAGGTGAAGCCCAAAGCACCTGAAGAAGGCACCAGATCCTGAGGAGAAGTGAGTTGAGTTCCTTCTCCATCTTCCAGCCCTCCATCCAAGGCTGTAAAACCGCAGCAGCGCGTGTGGCACAGCCTGATAGGTCCAATTTCTGTGTGTGAGGTGATGGCTTTCCGTGGGGATTGGATTTATGACCAATCTTTTTTTTTTTTTCCCTTCTCTGTTTTTTCCCCCCCAACCTCTTTTTTTTTTTTGAATTTTCTTCTTTTTATTTTAAGCAGAAACGTTTCGCTCGCCCCGGAGCTGTGTTTGCCCCCTCTGAGAACTTCTGAATCCAAAGCTTCTTTTAAAACAACAATAAAAAAAGTCACTCCAGGTTTTTTTCTTTAAAAAAAAAAATAAATTATCATTTAATTTTTTTCCTCACATCCTCAGTTCTCCTTCTTGGGTTAAGAAGTGGAGATTCTTCAAAGGGAGAGGTGAGACGGGACTCCAGGATGACCAAAGAGCCAAAAAAAAATGGATGACCAAAAAAAAAAAAAAAACAAAAAAAAGGAAGGGGGGGAATTACCCCACGTGCGTGGCCCCGAGAAGAATTTGGAGTTGGGGAGATGAAGCACAGAAACTTGTTGATTAAGTGAAAAAAAAATTCTGGATTCTCCTTCAGTGAATGAACTTGGAAGCTCCTCTCCTCCAACCCCCCCCAACCCCCAAAGTGTCTTCCCCTCCAGCAACCATCAAGCCAAAAAAAAATCCACTTGGAGAGCATCTTCAAGCTGAATTAACTCAAGTCCTGGGGCTATCCCTGTTTCCCCCCCCTTGCCTGGCCCCGTGGCCAGCACCTGGAGCAGGGGCAGGGCCTGGGATGCTCCCAGGGGAGCCCCTTGGAAGAGGAAGAGGAAGAAACCCCCAACGGCGACGGCGCAAAGATGGATGCTCCCCGGCGGCCTCGTGATCAGGAAAAGGGATTGCACCTCGTGGGGAAGAGCTGAAGGGCTCAGGAATCAGGTCACCCGCAGCAGAACGGGGTGGGGTGGGTTGCTTGGGGTTTTTTGGTTGAGGGAGGGGGGAAGGTTTGTGGGTCCGGGTTTGGCCGCTTCCCATTCCCGCACCCGTGCGCCCCAGAGCAGTGGGATCACCACGAACCCCACGTGTGTGTGTGGGGGGGGGGGTCCCCAGGGACACGGGGGCCACCATCAATCTGTCACCACTGGGGAGTTTCACACCCACACCCCCAATCAAAGCAGAGTTCCCACCCCCACCCCCACCCTGTGACAGGAGCATCCCGAGGTGTTTCAAACCTGGAGCAGCACATCTGGAGGCCCCATCAGTCCCCCCCAACCCCTCTGGTTGCCATCCTGAGGGATTGAAAGCCCTGCAGAGGGGTGAGGGGCTCCGAGGAAGCCCCCAGGCCCCATCCTTCCCCACCACCCCCCCCTCGGGGTGCCATCCCTCCCCAAAAAAGACGTCGTCAAACCCTCCCACCCCTTCATCTCCAGGAGGACGCTGCCGTGGGTCTGTACCCCATCCCCACCCCCCTCTCTCTTTTTTCCTCCCCCAGCCTGTCAGCAGGCACCAAAAAAAAAAAAAAAAAAATTAAATATATATTAAGTCTATCTTTAAAAAAAAAAAAAAAAAAAACAGCCAAGCCAACACCTCCATTTTGGGGAGGGGAGGGGAGGGGGGGGGTGATTTCAGCAACCAGAAGGCGAAGCAGTTGGAGTCGATCGATCCCATCGCATCCCTGTGCTGCTCATCCTCCTCCTCCTCCTCACTTCCAGCTCTTCCCCCCCCTCCTCAACACTCACCCAAACCTCAACCCTTCCCGGCAGAGCCCCCCCCCCCCCGTTTTTCTCTCCCCCCCTCCCCCCCCCTCAAGCCTCTTTCCAGGCGTCGAAGGGAAGGGGAAACATTTGAAGACCTCAAATTGGGAAATGGAGCCAAGAGGAGCCGAGGACTCCACTGCACACACAGAACCCATTTGCAGTTCCCCCCCCCCCATCCCAAATCCTGATGGGAAAAGGGTGCAGGTAGCCCCCCCCCCAGGTGAAGGAGTTTAAGAGGAAATGGGAAAGTTTCCCTCCCCCGATTTGAAGGAAGAATCGGTAAAAGGGGGGGGGGGTGGGGGTGGAAAAGCTGCTCCCAGTTCCCATCCCGGGGGGGGGGGAGCTGGGAAACGCGATGGAAATTGGGGGGGGGGGGGGGGAACCACACACGGGGATCACATCCGAAACCCAGCAGGAAACAAAGAAAGGGGGGGGGGGGCAGCCCCCCCCAACGAAGCTTCTGTCCCCACAGAGCAGCCCCCAAGCCGAGGATGGGAGGGGGGCGATGAATCCCCCCCCCCCAAAATCCCCCCCGTGCTCGCGGAGAAGCGGCTGCCCCCCAAAACCCCTCCCCAAAATCCCCTCGCTCCGTCGGCTCCGCCTGGGGGGGGGGGGGGGGGGGGGGGCGGCCGCCCCCGTTTCCCCACAGGACCCCCCACGCACCCCGCCCCCCCCCCACTTCCCCACCGCCCCCGGCCCAGACGGCCCCACCCCGGCCCAGACGGTCCCGGCCGCCCCCCCCGCCCCGAGGGAAGGGCCAACACCCCGTTTTACCGCGGGGGATCCCCGCCCCCAGCCCTCCTCGCCCACTCCCGAGGGCTGGGCCAGCCCCTGTACCCCCCCCCCCCCCCCAAAAAAAAAAAAAAACAAACCCAACCCGAGGCTCTGTATGCCCCCCCCCCCCAAAACTCCTCCTGCTTCACCCCCAAACCTTGAGCTCTGCACCCCCCAACCCCTCTGCCCTGTCCCATCCCCCAAATCTCTCAGCTCTGCCCCCAAATTTCCCCCCCCCAAAAAAAAAATTCCTCGGCTCTGTCTCCTCCTCTGAGCTTTGTTCCCCCCCCCCAAATCCTCTGTTCTGCCCCCCCAAATCTCTGAGCTCTCCCCACCCCCTTCTTCTGCCGCCCCCAAACCCCTCGGCTCTTCCCCCCAAACCTGAGCTCTGCTCCAATAAACCCCCTCGCATCTGCCCCCCCCAAATCCCTGCGCTCTTCCCCCCCCCCCCCCCAAAATCTCCCTAAATCTCTGTTGCAATAAGGACCCCTCAGCTCTGCCCCCCTCCCCCCGTCACAAATCCCCCTGCGCTCTGCCCCCTCCCCCATCCCCTCGGTTCTTCCCCCCAAATCTCAGCGCTCCCCCCCCATCCCCCCAAACCCTTTGCGCTCAGAACCCCTCAACCCCCCCTCAGGCGCTGCCCCCCCCCCATCCCCCCCTTCCCCTTCCCTCATCCTCTGCCCCCCCCCCCTCCCCCCCCACAGCTGGGCCCTGCCCCTCCCGCCCCCACACCGGCGCCCACACCGGGCCCGATCCCCTCCCGCTCCCTTCCCCATCCTCCCCCCCGCGGCTCCGCGGGCCTCACCTGGCTCGGGGGACGCCGCCCTGGGGGCCGGGGGCGCCGGGGGGTGCCCTGGGGCCGAGCCGGGGCCGAGCCGGGGCCGGGCCGGGCGGGCGGAGCAGTGGAGGCGCCGCAGCCTCCAGCCGGCACCACCACAAACAATGCGGCTGATTGGCCAGCGGGGTCCCGGCTCCCGCCCCGCCCCCCCGACCCCCGCCGCGACGCCCATTGGCGGGAAGGCTTGAAGGACGTGACTTTCCGCCAATCGAGTCAAAGAGGAGACGAAAAAGGCGGGGATCCGCCTTCCCGATTGGCTGGAGGCTGCGGGTGATTGACGTGCGGCTCGGCCAATAGGAAACCGTGGAGCTACCCCGCGGGGCGCCTTTAATGGGTGCCGGAGCCTGGACATCCGGGTACCGCCGGCCGCGCGCGGTGTCGGCGGGCAAAAAAATCCACACTCCCCCCCCCCCCCCCCCACCCTTTACTCCCCCCCACGGGAGTTTTGGCCCCGCGCGGCCGCCGTAGCCGCGTGGCGAGCGGTACCGGCGGGCACGTGGCCCCGCGCGACGCCGCGAGGAAGGGGCTGGGGGGTCCGGTACCGGGTGGGGCCCGGAATCCCCCCCGCCCCGTGACCCCCCGTGGGCTGAGGAGGCCTCTGCCAGGCCCCAAGATGGCGGCCGGGGCTGCGAGGCGGCGCTCTGGCACCTCTTCCTCCCACTCTCGATGGTGCCCCCCAAAGCTTCCCCCCACTGGAACAAAAAAAAAATGTAATTTTAAGGTCAAATGACTGATTTTAAGGTCAAAATGACGAATTCTGAGGTGAAAATGACTGATATTCAGGTCAAAAGGCCCAATTTTTGAGTCAAAATGGCCAATTTTACCTGAAAAATAACGAAATTTAGGTCAGAATGACCAATGTTTGAGTCAAAATTACCTATTTTCAGGTAAAAATAA
>NC_092448.1:3844076-3865012 GCF_036169615.1 Heliangelus exortis
TTGTTACCTGTACTGGGGGAACTGGGGCCTGAGTCTGCTCTTTACTGGGAGGGAGAGACCCCTGGTGTCACCTGTACTGGGGATACTGGGCCCTGAGTCTGCTCTTTACTGGGAGGGAGAGAGACTCCCAGTGTCACCTGTACTGGGGATACTGGGGCCTGAGTCTGCTCTTTACTGGGAGGGAGAGACCCCCGGTGTCACCTGTACTGGGAGAACTGGGCCCTGAGTCTGCTCTTTACTGGGAGGGAGAGAGACTCCCAGTGTCACCTGTACTGGGGGAACTGGGGCCTGAGTCTGCTCTTTACTGGGAGGGAGAGACCCCCGGTGTCACCTGTACTGGGAGAACTGGGCCCTGAGTCTGCTCTTTACTGGGAGGGAGAGAGACTCCTGGTGTCAACCTGTACTGGGGATACTGGGCCCTGAGTCTGCTCTTTACTGGGAGGGAGAGAGACCCCCAGAGTCCCCTGTACTGGGGGAACTGGGCCCTGAGTCTGCTCTTTACTGGGAGGGAGAGAGACCCCTGGTGTCACCTGTACTGGGGATACAGGGCTCTGCCTCTGCCTTGTACTGGGGATACTGGGCCCTGAGTCTGCTCTTTACTGGGAGGGAGAGACCCCCAGTGTCACCTGTACTGGGGATACTGGGCTCTGCCTCTGTCTTGTACTGGGGGATACTGGGCCCTGAGTCTCCTCTCTACTGGGAGGGAGAGACCCCCAGTGTCACCTGTACTGGGGGAACTGGGCACTGAGTCTGCTCTTTACTGGGAGGGAGAGAGACCCCGGTGTCACCTGTACTGGGGATACTGGGGCCTGAGTCTGCTCTTTACTGGGAGGGAGAGAGACTCCCAGTGTCACCTGTACTGGGGATACTGGGCTCTGCCTCTGCCTTGTACTGGGGGAACTGGGGGGGGGGGGGTCTCTCCTCTACTGGGCACCCAGAACCCGCTGTACTGGGGGAACTGGGCCCTGGCGCGGCCCTAACTGGGTTGAACTGGGCCCAGGATCTCTGCGCACGTGTTGGGGGCGGGGCTTGGTGGATAAAGCCACGCCCCCAGCTGAGACCACGCCCACCGCACCCACTTCCGGCGTCCTCGCGTTGCTTCCGGTGGGCTCAGCCAATCAGTGACGGGCGAGGCGGAAGTTGTCATGTTTAAGATGGAGAGGCGGCCAATGGGGTGGGGAGGAGAGCAGGGGGGGCGGGGCAATGGCTGCCATGGTGCTGACGTCATGGCGGGCGGGCCAGCCAATGGATGAGCAGAGAGGCAGGGGCGTGGCTGAGTGACAGGGCGCTCTGCCAATGGGGGCAGAGCTGTCTGCGTCACGTGACGGGAAGGTCAACGAATCAGGTTTTAGCCCCTGCGAGCTGCCGACCAATGGCACCGGCGGAGGGGCGGGCACTCGAGTAGAGTGACGGGGCTCTGGGCCAATGGGAAACAAGCAGCTGGGAGGTGCCCTGAGGGACAACCCCTGCGGCCAATAGCTGCGCGGAGCCGCGCTTGACGGACATCCCGTCAGCCAATGGGAAGCGTGAGGAGGCGGGACGGCCTGACGAGCAAACCTTCCCGCCAATCAGAGGCGAGGCTGTCCCGGTGCCAACCGCCAATAAGAAGCGGCCTAGCGGGGGTGGGCGGGACCTACTCTTTGCCTGACACCCGCTTCCGCCAATCAGCGCGCACCGCGGGGGGGGGGCGGGGTCCCGGCACCGGAGCTCCGCGCCGCTCAGCCAATGGCGAGTGCGAACGGCCGCGGCCTCCCCGGAGCGATGGCGGCGACGGCCAATAGCGAGGCGCCGTGCGGTGATTGGCGGGCGGCTCCTCCAATGGCGAGCGGGGGAAGGCGGGGCCGGCGGGCGGCGCTGCTGAGGCCGGAGCGGAGGGCGGGGGGGCGCGATCCAAGCAGGAAGTGGCTGAGGGGAAGCGGCCGCCGCTGAGGGGCCCGGGCGGGAGCTGCCGCCCCCCCGCCCGTTACCGCAGGTACCGAGGGACCCCCGGGGCCTCCCGGGGAGCTGGGGGGGGTGAGGAGGGGGGCGTCCGGGCCCGGGGAGGGGATCGGGGCCTGAGGGAGGGCCCGGTCAGAGGGGGGCCGTGAGGCCTGGGGGGAGGTGACCCCCCCGTCCCCTTCCCCTGTGGGGTGAGGGGGGGGGGTGCAGGAGCCGCCCTCGGCCCCGCTCCGGGGTGGGGATGTCCGAGCCCTCCCGTCCCGGTGTGGGGTGTGGGGGTGGGGTCAGGGTCACCCCCAGGGCCCCGGCGGGGTTTGGGGGGTTTGGGGGGTTTGGGGGTTCCGCCATCATCATCCTCCTCCCCCCCCCCTTCCCTCCCGGTTCCGGCACCGCTGAGCTGAGGTTCCCGGTCAGGTTTTGGGGCCTAACGGTCCCCGGGTTCCATCCCCGGGGGGAGCGGAGCCCCTGGGGAATGTGGGGAGGGGGGAGCGGCCGCGTTCCCCTGCTCGTCCCTCACCCCAGCCCGGGGGTTGTGTCTTGGCTCTGTTCCCCTCTTTCCTTCCCCAGCCCGGGGGGGCTCAGGAGGTCCCCCCGGGGCCACCTGGGTTTGTGTCCGTGTCCCCATCCCTGACACCCGGGGAGCAGGGGGGGCTCTGCTCAGACCCCCGATCGTTTGGGGCAGGATGAGCCCTCCCGTGGCTCCTCTGCTTGGGGGGGGGGTTTTGAGGGGGAGGTTTGAGGGGGGGTGGGGGCTGTTCCTGGGGGGGTCTGGTCCCAGCTCCCTGTTTCCATCTCTGGGATTTGGGACCTTTGTCCCCCCCCTTGCAGAGCTCCTGGGACTCAGCTCCTGTCCTGGGGGGGGGGCAGCGTTTCCCCCCACCCCAATTTGGGGCTCGTTTGTGGGGCCCCAATTCCTGGGGGGGGGGGGGGGGGGGGATTTTCTTGTTTTCTCCTCCAGTTGTTTGGGAGTTTTTTGGGTTTTTTGTTTTTTTTTTTTGGAGGGATGGGAATGAGGAGGCTCCGGGTGAGGGGGGGTGGGGTCCTGGGGGGGTGGGGGCTGCTCCTGGGGCCTGGGGGGGTCAGGTCCCAGCTCCCTGTTTCCATCTCTGGGATTTGGGACCTTTGTCCCCCCCTTGCAGAGCTCCTGGGACTCAGCTCCTGTCCTGGGGGGGGGCAGCGTTTCCCCCCACCCCAATTTGGGGCTCGTTTGTGGGGCCCCAATTCCTGGGGGAGGGGGGGGGGGGGATTTTCTTGCTTTCTCCTCCAGTTTTTTGGGTTTTTTTGTTTTTTTTTTTTTGGAGGGATGGGAACGAGGAGGCTCCGGGTGAGCTTTGGGCTCTCTTGATCCTCTCTGATAGAGCCTGAGGGGCTCTTATCACTCCCCAGAATCCCGGGCAGAGCTTTGCTGAGTGGTTTTAGGGTTTAGGAGGAGGGAATCTCCCCGTGACACCAGTTCTGGGGGGGGGGGGGGGGGGGGGGATCCTGCTGGAGCCTCGGGCGTTTCTGGGTCCTGTACCCCCCCCTCTGCCTCTTCAGGGATGGTTGGGAGGAGCTGGGAAGCTCCTCGGGAGGACCTGGTGTGGATCCAGAGGTAGGAAAAGGTTCGTGGAGAGGTAAAAACCCATCCTGGGTGGGGGGTTGGGTCCAGCCTGGCTTCCCACAGGGGTGAGGAGGTTCTTGCTGTGAGGTCTGGGGGTGCCCAGAGGGGTCTGGGGGGGCTCAGCCTGGAGCCCTGGGCAGGGAAATGGAGAATTTTAGGGGGGGGGGCTCAGCCACTTCTTTAAAAACCTCTGGGGTGGGAGGGGGATCAGGTTTGGGGTTTGGGGTCTTTCAATCCCATTCCCTGCTCTTCCCTCTCCTCCTCCCTGGTCTCAGTTCCTCAGGGTTGATGTTCCAAGCTCCCTGGGGGCTCCCATCACCTGCCCCCCCCCCCACCCCCCCCTCATCAGTTGGGTTCAGAGGGCTGGGCCTGAGGGATCAACCCTTGGTTGTGGCAGCAGCTGCCTAGGAGGAGGTGTTTTTAGTGTCTGGGAGGAGGGGGAGAGCAGGAAAAAAAGGAAAAAAAGGAAAAAAAAAAGGGGAAAAAAAGGGAAAAAAAGGAAAAAAAAGGAAAAAAAAGGAAAAAAAGGGAAAAAAAAAGGGGAAAAAAGGAAAAAAAGGGAAAAAAAGGAAAAAAAGGGAAAAAAGGGAAAAAAAGGGAAGAAAAAGGAAAGAAAAAGGAAAAAAAAAGGAAAAAAAGGAAAAAAGGGAAAAAAAGGAAAAAAGGGAAAAAAAAAGGAAAAAAAAGGAAAAAAAGGAAAAAAAGGAAAGAAAAAGAAAAAAAGGAAAGAAGGGAAAAAAAAGGAAAAAAAAAGGAAAGAAAAAGGAAAGAAAAAGGAAAAAAAAAAGAAAAAAGGAAAAAAAAGGGGAAAAAAGGGAAAAAAAAGGAAAAAAAAAAGGGAAAAAAAAGGGAAAAAAAGAAAAAAAAAAGGAAAAAAAAGGCATTTCGGAAAAAAAAAAAAGAAAAAAAAGAAAAAAAGCGTTTCGAAAAAAAAAAAAGAAAAAAAAAAGGTGTTTCAAAAAAAAGAAAAGAAAAGAAAGAAAAAAGGCGTTTCAAAAAAAAAAAAAGAAAAAAAAGGAAAAAAAAAAGGTGTTTCAAAAAAAAAAAAAAAAAAGAAAAAAAAAGGAAAAAAAAAGGCGTTTCAAAAAAAAAAAAAAACCAACCCAACCCAAACCCCCCCAAACCCAAACTTGGTTTTTTCAGCCCAATTGCCACTTGTCTGGTTTGGGCTCTCCAGAAATCAGCAGATGGGGGAGAGTTCATCCTGGGGAGTCTTTGGGAATTGAATTCCCCAGCAGCCTCTGGGCAGGAGGCAGCAGCTGCACCAGGATGGCAACTGGGAGCTACTGGGAGCTGCTGGGGAGCTACTGGGAGCTGCTGGGGAGCTACTGGGAGCTGCTGGGGAGCTACTGGGACCCACTGGGAGCTGCTAGGAGCTACTGGGAGCTGCCTGGAGGCTACTGGGGAGCTGCTGGGAGCTACTGGGGAGCTGCTGGGAGCTACTGGGAGCTGCTGGGAGCTACTGGGAGCTGCTAGGAGCTGCTGGGAGCTGCTGGGAGTTACTGGGGAGCTGCTGGGAGCTGCTGGGAGTTACTGGGGAGCTGCTGGCGAGCTACTGGGAGCTGCTGGGGAGCTGCTGGGGAGCTGCTGGGAGCTGCTGGGAGCTGCTGGGAGTTACTGGGGAGCTGCTGGGGAGCTGCTGGGAGCTGCTGGAGTTACTGGGAGTTACTGGGGAGCTGCTGGGAGTTACTGGGGAGCTGCTGGGGAGCTGCTGGGAGTTACTGGGGAGCTGCTGGGGAGTTGCTGGGAGCTACTGGGAGCTGCTGGGAGCTGCTGGGGAGCTACTGGGAGCTCCTGGGGAGCTACTGGGACCCACTGGGAGCTGCTAGGAGCTACTGGGAGCTGCCTGGGGGCTACTGGGGAGCTGCTGGGAGCTACTGGGGAGCTGCTGGGAGCTACTGGGAGCTGCTGGGGAGCTACTGGGAGCTGCTAGGAGCTACTGGGAGCTGCTGGGAGTTACTGGGGAGCTGCTGGGAGTTACTGGGGAGCTGCTGGGAGCTGCTGGGAGTTACTGGGGAGCTGCTGGCGAGCTACTGGGAGCTGGTGGGACCTACTGGGAGCTGCTGGGGAGCTGCTGGGAGCTGCTGGGAGCTGCTGGGAGTTACTGGGGAGCTGCTGGGGAGCTGCTGGGAGCTGCTGGGAGTTACTGGGAGTTACTGGGGAGCTGCTGGGAGCTGCTGGGAGCTGCTGGGAGCTGCTGGGAGTTACTGGGGAGCTGCTGGGAGTTACTGGGGAGCTGCTGGGAGCTGCTGGGAGCTGCTGGGAGCTGCTGGGAGCTACTGGGGAGCTGCTGGGAGCTACTGGGAGCTGCTGGGAGCTGCTGGGAGCTGCTGGGAGCTGCTGGGAGCTGCTGGGAGCTACTGGGAGCTACTGGGAGCTGCTGGGGAGCTGCTGGGAGCCACTGGGAGCTGCTGGGGAGTTGCTGGGAGCTGCTGGGAAGTGCTGGGAGCTGCTGGGAGTTACTGGGAGCTGCTGGGAGCTACTGGGAGCTGCTGGCGAGCTACTGGGAGCTGCTGGGACCTACTGGGAGCTGCTGGGGAGCTACTGGGAGCTGCTGGGACCTACTGGGAGCTGCTTGGGGAGCTACTGGGAGCTACTGGGGAGCTGCTGGCGAGCTACTGGGAGCTGCTGGGGAGCTACTGGGAGCTGCTAGGAGCTACTGGGAGCTACTGGGAGCTACTGGGAGCTGCTAGGAGATGCTGGGAGCTGCTGGGGAGCTGCTGGAAGCTGCTGGGAGCTGCTCGGGGGCTACTGGGGAGCTGCTGGGAGCTACTGGGAGCTGCTGGGAGCTGCTAGGAGCTACTGGGAGATGCTGGGAGTTACTGGGGAGCTGCTGGGAGCTGCTGGGGAGCTGCTGGGTTTTGGGGGGGGTTTGGATTTTGGGGGTTTTGGGGTTTTGGCTTTGGGGGTTTTGGGGTTTTGGGGGTTTTAGGAGTTTGGGTTTTGGGAGTTTGGGGTTTTGGGGGGTTTGGGGTTTTAGGGGGTTTGGAGGTTTGGGAGTTTCAGGGGTTTTGGGGATTTGGGGTTTTAGGGGTTTGGGGTTTTGGGGGGTTTGGAGTTTTGGGGGTTTTGGGCTTTGGGGGTTTTGGGATTTTGGAGTTTGGGGGTTTTAGGGGTTTGGAGGTTTGGGGGTTTTAGGGGTTTTGGGGGTTTGGGGTTTTGGGGGGTTTGGGGTTTTGGGGGTTTGGGGTTTTGGGGTTGGGGTTGGCACCGTCACAGTTGGGTTCACCTGGGGATGGTTCCTCTGTCTGGGAGGTGTCAGAGGGGGGCAGAGGGGGCTGGGTGACTCTGTCCTGCAGAGCCCAGGCCCCAGCTCCTGCCCGCTGGCTTTTTCCCCTTGGGAAATGGAGCCAGGAAGGGATTTTCCAGCCATATTTTTTTCCTCCTCCTCTTCCAGCGGGGCCGGAGCGCTGCCGGTCACCCAGCACAGGCCCCGTTTCTCTGGGATTTCTCTGCTGCAGGAATCTTGGAAAGGGTTTAAAGCAGAGCAGGGTCTGCCCGTTCCCCTCGGGAAGGGATCCCCCTCCCTCTCCCCGTGCTCTTTTCCTGGGAAATCCACGGACGATGGGATCAAGGTCCCAAAATCCACTGCCAGGGCTCTGCTGCCTCCCCTGCAGGACCAGGAACAGGACCAGGACCAGGAGCAGGAGCAGGAGCAGCCCTCGGGCTCAGGACATCCCCACCAGGGCTGGGGCCACTGGGGGGGAAGGGGCAGAGGGTCCCGGGGACCCCCGGAGAGCCCCGGTTCGGGCACAATGGACACAAAACATCCACCTCAGGGCTCGAGTTTTAATCCCCCGCTGCTGCCTGGAGCAGGGAAAACAAAGCCCAGGGTTTCAGATGGCTCAGGGAGCACCCCCGGGCAGCCTGGCTGCCCCCTCCCCCCCCCCCCCCCCAAGGCAATAGATTTCCCTGGGGGAAAAAAAATTAATAATTCAACTTTTTGGAGTGAGTCGTGCTGTGGGGAGCTGAGGGCTGCCCAGGATCCCACTGAGCCCCCTCCTCCCTCTGCTGGGATCGAGTGAAATCCAATCAGGCTTGAATCCCACCACTCCTTTTATCCCAGGGGGTGCTGCCACAGCTGCTCTGGGGGCTTTAGGACACCCCCAGAGCCCAAAGTCTGTGTCGAGGCTTTCATTGCTCCAGCGTCACCTCTTGAACCTGAAATTCTTCCTTTGGGGTCGATCCTCTCCTCCTTTGGTCCCACCCAGGGGGTGTGAGCTCTTTTCTGGGGAAGCTGCAGTAAATGTTTCTCCCTCCTGTGCTGGGTGAATCAGGCGAGTGATCCCCGTGGCAATATCCCTGGAAAAGGGGGAGAAGGGGAGGGCTGGTGTGGGTGTTCCCAGAACACCCATCCCAGCTCTGCTGTTTGCACCCTTGGGTGCCTGAGCTCAGCTCTGGGTCTCCCCTGGGGACCCTCAGGTGCTTTTCCCCCTTGCTCTGAGCCTGGCACCCATCAGCTGCTGGCAGGGGGGGACAAAGTGGTGGGGTGGGACCCCCCTGGCTGGCATTGCCACTCCCAGAGCCCCCCCTGCCGAGGTGCGGGATTTTTTTCCTCTTTTTTTTTTTTTCTCCCTCCGAGTCCCCCCTCTCCCCTTCTCCTCCTGCAGTGTCCCTGCTGAGCCCTGACCTCGGGATGTCAGGCCCGGAGCAGGACGTGGTGCTGGTTCTTGTTTAACCAGCTTTGCCTTTCTGTCAGCCCCCCCCTCCCAACATCTGAAACCTGAGACCGTTCTCTATCCCTCCCCCCCCCCCCCCTTCACCATTTTTTTTTTTTTCCTTCCCCCTCTCCTTTTTTTCCCTCTCTGCTCCATCCAGAACCTCCCTCCCATCAGGTCGGTACCGGGTTCACCTCCCCCCCTCGGGCAGTGCCACGGGGAAGGGGTTTGCAGTGGGCTCCCTGGAGAAGGAAATTCCCAGGAGATCAGGAGGAAGGGAGAGGAAAATCTCGGCTGCCAGGGAGGGGCTTGGAAAGAGAAAAGAGGGAGGGTTTGGGGCGTGCTGTGGAGCAGGTGGATGGGAGTGGGACAGGGCTGTGTCCCCAGGGTGATGCTGGGGGGCTCCGAGGGGCTGTGGGAAGGGGCAGCAGAGCATTTGGGGGGTGCTGAGATCCCCAGGGGGGGGACCTGGGGCTGTGGGGTCCCCAGGTTGCTTTGCTGCCCTTGATGCTTCTCCTCCTCTGTGCCTGCTGCCTTCATCCCCAAAATCAGGAGGTAAAAACTCCTCTCTGACACCGAGGGGAAAAGGGGGTGCAGGAGATTGGACTCTGCAGATTTTAATTTTGGATCCACGGGTGTGGAATGAAATCAGAACTTGTCACATGCCAGAGCCCTCTGGGAGGGAGGTGAAACCTTTGTTCCTCTCCTGACCTGTGCTGCCTCTCCTGAAGTTTGGCTGAATCCTTTCTGCCTCTTACATCAATTAACAGAGCTCATTCTGGTTCTGGAAAGCAGCTGGAAAGGTTGGAGTTGGTTCTGGAAAGGTTGGAGCTGGTTCTGGAAAGGTTGGAGTTTTAGGTTGGGTCTGGAAAGGTTGGAGTTGGTTGGTTCTGGAAAGGTTGGAGTTGGTTGGTTCTGGAAAGGTTGGAATTGGTTGGTTCTGGAAAGGTTGGAGTTGGTTGGTTCTGGAAAGGTTGGAGCTGGAGGTTGGGTCTGGAAAGGTTGGAACTGGGTCTGGAAAGGTTGGAGCTGGTTGGTTCTGGAAAGGTTGGAGTTGGGTCTGGAAAGGTTGGAGTTGGTTGGGTCTGGAAAGGTTGGAGCTGGTTGGGTCTGGAAAGGTTGGAGTTGGTTGGGTCTGGAAAGGTTGGAACTGGTTCTGGAAAGGTTGGAGTTGGTTGGGTCTGGAAAGGTTGGAGTTGGTTGGGTCTGGAAAGGTTGGAATTGGTTGGTTCTGGAAAGGTTGGAGCTGCAGGCTGGGTCTGGAAAGGTTGGAGTTGGTTGGGTCTGGAAAGGTTGGAGTTGGTTGGTTCTGGAAAGGTTGGAATTGGTTGGTTCTGGAAAGGTTGGAGCTGCAGGCTGGGTCTGGAAAGGTTGGAGTTGGAGGTTGGGTTTGGAAAGGTTGGAGTTGGTTGGTTCTGGAAAGGTTGGAATTGGTTGGTTCTGGAAAGGTTGGAGCTGGTTGGTTCTGGAAAGGTTGGAGCTGGAGGTTGGTCCTGGAAAGGTTGGAATTGGAGGTTGGGTCTGGAAAGGTTGGAGTTGGTTGGTTCTGGAAAGGTTGGAGCTGGAGGTTGGTTCTGGAAAGGTTGGAGTTGGTTGGTTCTGGAAAGGTTGGAGCTGGAGGTTGGGTCTGGAAAGGTTGGAACTGGTTCTGGAAAGGTTGGAGTTGGGTGGGTCTGGAAAGGTTGGAGTTGGTTGGTTCTGGAAAGGTTGGAGTTGGTTGGTTCTGGAAAGGTTGGAGTTGGTTGGGTCTGGAAAGGTTGGAGTTGGTTGGGTCTGGAAAGGTTGGAGCTGCAGGCTGGGTCTGGAAAGGTTGGGGTTGGTTCTGGAAAGGTTGGAGCTGGAGGTTGGTCCTGGAAAGGTCGGAGTTGGAGGTTGGGTCTGGAAGGGTTGGAGTTGGTTCTGGAAAGGTTGGAGCTGGAGGTTGGGTCTGGAAAGGTTGGAGTTGGTTTTGGAAAGGTTGGAGCTGGTTGGTTCTGGAAAGGTTGGAGCTGGAGGTTGGGTCTGGAAAGGTTGGAGCTGGAGGTTGGTTCTGGAAGGGTTGGAGTTGGTTCTGGGAAGGTTGGAGCTGGAGGTTGGTTCTGGAGGTTCCCCAGGGACAGGGGTTTGGTGGGGTGGGATCCACCAGTGGCAGAACCAATCCTGCTGCCCTTGGCATCACCCTGTGCCTCAGTTTCCTCAGGTGTCACGGGGCTGAGAGCCAACTCCATGCTGAGCAGGAGCTCCTGGGGATGCTGCTGGGGAGAAAAAAAAAATCCTCTTGCAGGGTCAGCTGCCCCCGTGAGGTTTCCAGCTTGGTGTCAGCCCTGGAAACCCTTCCAGCCCTGAAATCCCCTTTACTTTTTGGCCTCCCCTCCTCTGGGACAGCGAGGTGACTCTGTCGTGTGTCACCTGGGAAAAAACCAGTGGGGTTCAACCCCTGGCTGGCACCTTCCAGGAAATTTTCCTTCTCGGTGGCACAGCCTGTTGGGAGCTGAGCACCAGGTTAAACCAAACCATCTGAGCAAACCCCACCTGTTTTTGTGTGGTTTTTATACTACAAAGCCACAGCTGCTTGTACCAACTTGTTCCAAACTTGTCAAACCCAGGTTTCTGCTCCCAAAACAAAGCAGAGCCAGGAGCTGCAGGTCCTTGTCCCTCCCCAGCACCACTGTGAGCTGTGGAAGGGGAACAGATGAACACTGGAAATACCCAAGAATGGGGCTGCCACCAACTTTCCTCCCCTCCTCCCCACCAGTTGCTGGTACCAGGGGGGTGAGGAGGGTTTGGGGGGCGAGGGGAGGCACCAAAACGGAGAAAAACTGCGCCAGGTGCCACCAGTTTGGTGCTCAGGGAATTCTTCCCCTCGAGGTCCTCTGGAGTCCTCTGCTGGGGCAGTGGGATTGGACACCCCCCCCCCCAAGCCCTCGTTAGGCTCATTCAGAACAGTTGTTCTCCTCGCTGACATCTCTGCACAAAGGCTTTTTAGCAAGGGATCAGTTTTAAAATAGCTCCCAGAGCCCCGGGGAGGAGGAGAGAGGCAGCGATCCCTTCGGCTCCCGGCACCCTCCTCGGTGTTTTGGCATTCCCAAGGTACAGGCAGCAGAGCTTTGGGTTTTCTCTGGTGGGTTCCCCGGGTGCTGGTGGCCTGAGGGAGGGAGGGAAGCCACCATCTCAGGGCCTGGCCACGGGCACTTGGCTTTGTCAGAGGTTTCCTGGTGCCCCGGGAGCTGATCCCACACGTGGCGCCGTGGCCCTTCCCGTTGGCTTCGGAGGCAGCGGCGACGCAGGGGTGGGTGATGAGAGGGGTGGGAGGGCAGGCAGGACCCCAGCCTTGGGGTGCCTTCCCTGGTTGGGTTTCCAAAGGGTAATTTTTTTTGCTGGGTGGCATGGCGGGGCTGCGAGTCACCAGCAGGGTCAGGAAGGGAAACAGGAAAAGCAGCTTTTAAAAATAGCGAGCCCTTGAAACGGTCCCAACCTTCGTCCTCTTTTGTCTGAACTGCTCTGACCCTGCTGGGCCAGGCCGGGTGAGCAGGGTCCTGCTGCTTCCTCAGAAGGTGCCCACCCATCCCCGTTGCCAAAAAAAACGTGGTGGGAAACCCTGGGGGTGACCCCAAAGCTCTGGTGGGCTCTGTGCCAACTTTGTTGAGTGGCATCTCGGGGGCTTCCATCACTAGGTGGATCCCAAACCCAGGGCTGTGGGGTGGGCACGGCCAGAGGGTGCCAGGAGCACCCAAGGGTCCTTGGAGGGTGTTGGAACACGAGGTGAAGGTGCAGAGTCTTCTCTGGTTTGGAGCACAGAGCAGGATGTGGGGAGCTGAGATACTCAGGGTTTGGAGCAGCCTGGGGAAGGGGAAGCAGCAGCAGCATCTCCAGTGCTGTGATCTGGAGCTGGGCAGACCCCTCCCAAGGACTAAAGAAGCTTTTCCTTTCAGGGAGGTTTGGCTGCTGGAGAGGGGCATGATTTTTAACAACATTTTTTTTTTTTTTTTTTTGTGGTAGAGTAAATTAAGCAAACGAGCCACAAAGCTGAGGGTTGGGCTTGGGCAGTTCCTCCTTGCTGTGTGTCCTGGGCTGTGAGTCTCAGGGACTTTGGGGTTTGCTGTGCTTCCCCACAATGGGCTCAGGGTGAGCTCCAGGAGCTGCTGACACGACCTGGGATGGGTTTGCCCCAGGTCTCATCTGCTCTGGGCCCAGACCTGGCAGGTGGCATCTCCCTTGGGGTTGTTCTTCCAACACTTGTGGATTTTTATTGTCTGTGCTGTGCTGTTGGAGGGCAGCAACCCAAGAGCTGCCTCTTGCCCAGGTTCCTGCTTTTCTGGAAGGCAGAAACCTGAACCTGGGAGCAGACAGTGACCAAAACTGCTTCCCCTTCCTGCCAGGGGACAGGGGCACAGCCCAGGTCCCTGTGCTTGGTTCATTTCTTGATTGCAGCCCCCTGCGGGGTGGGACAGGGGACAGAACCGAGCTTTATCCTCCCCCTGCATCCAGAGCAGCCCCTCTGGGACTGGGTTTGTGAGCAGCAGGATCACCAGGAGCTCCTCCTCTTCATCTGGGGGCTGTGGGGTGGCAGAGGGGGGCACAGCAAGGGCCATGCCAGGAGAAACT
Source organism: Heliangelus exortis (assembly GCF_036169615.1). Lineage (NCBI taxonomy): Eukaryota > Metazoa > Chordata > Aves > Apodiformes > Trochilidae > Heliangelus > Heliangelus exortis. Next base: position 3,856,857 of record NC_092448.1, read on the forward strand.
CTCACCCACTGGGGTGTTGGAAGGTTCTTGAGTGGCCCAGAGACCTCGTGCTGCCCCCGGCCGACATCCCCTTGGGGTGACCTACAGGGAGAGTTAAAAATAAAGCTGGGCTAAGCCTCCTCAGGAGCTGTCTGTCTGGAAAAGCACCCGAGAGCTGACAGCCCAGCTAAGCCTGAGCAGGGCTGGGCACAGGAGGGACAAAACCACCACCAAACCAGCTGCTGAATCTCAGAGTTGGGGGGTGGGGGGGCACCAGCTCCATCCAGCCCCAGGGGACACCCTGGGGGTCTCCAGAACATCCCCTCTCCCAGGGATGCTGCCATCAGCAGCAGCCTGGAGGTGAGGGGTCTGGAGGCTGTGGAAGGGTGAGGGGGAACACGTTGTGGCCTCAAAAAAATGTCGGAGAGTTCATCCCCTGTGAGACAAAGTTGGAAAACAGCCTTGTTGGCACTGTGGTTTGGCCAAGATGCCAAGAGTCCTTCCCTCCCTCCCACTCCTCACAAATAAGTGCATGGGGATGATGAAATCTTTATGAAATATATATTTATAGTGACTCTGCCCTCCCCAGTGACCCTTGGGACAAGGGGTCAGATGCTGCCACCTGAAGATGTGACAGCTGGAGGTGTCTGTGCTGTGCCACCAGGACACTCTGGCTGATCCTTTGGGACAAAGGCTGTGAGGTTTCTGCCTCGGGAGGGGGGGGGGGGGGGGAGGTTGGCACCTTCCAGGGCCCTGCCTGCCACAAACCCTGGAGAGAAGGGAGGAAGGAATCTCTCCCTCCTGCAGGCAGCAGCTTTCCCCACAGTTTGTGTGTGTGGGGGTTGCATTTACCCCTCAGTCCTCTGAGAAACCTCGAGGTTTCTCCCCATCCCCTCCTGGGGGATCCACACCCCCCACCACTTGTGCCTCCAGCACCTGGGGGTCTCCCCCATCCTCTGCTTGTCCTGAGAACTCGGAGCCTTTCCTGCTGTCTGAGCCACGTCCCCCCTGGCTGCAGCTTAATCCTGGGATTTCTTCCCCAGGCTGCAGCGACGGGAGGAACATTATTCCCTTTGTCTCTGACGCAGCCATGTTTTGAAACCTGTTGCCATGTCTCCCCTCTTTCCTCCCCCACGTTTTGCAGGGCTCTTTATCCCACTCCTCTTCTCTGCCCGGGGTGGCCCTGGGGGGGCCTCGAGGGAGGGTCCCCGTGTCACCCATCAGGGGGTGTTTGCTCTCCCCGCTCCCTGATCCCCTCCGTCCGTGCCGTGGGGTCTGCAGGGGGATTTTTGTGCCTGGGGGGGGGTTGGGGTGGCAGGGGCAGCACTTCCCACCCATCTCCCCCCACGCTGGGGGTGCTGACGCTCCTCTCCTCGCTCCTTTGCAGCCTCTGCCACGTTCCCCACCATGGGTGACATGAAAACCCCGGATTTCGACGACCTGCTGGCAGCTTTTGATATTCCTGACATCGACACCAACGAGGCCATCCACTCCGGCCACGAGGAGGGGGATCCTCACATCAAACAAGTCCCCGGGGAGCCGGGACCCCCCGACCACGTCCTCCCCCACGCGGACATCACCGCCGTCAGCGTCATCGTGAAGAACACGGTCTGCCCCGAGCAGCTCGATGCCCTGGACGGCCGAGGGAAGGAGGGGCACCTCATGGGGCCACGTTTGCTGCAGAATGGCTTTGGGGCCACCGAGATGCCCAGGTCCCCCACCCCCAGGTCGGTGGAAGCCGTGGCGTCTTCCAACGGGGAGTGTTGGGTGAAGGAAAAAGGCCCCAAACCTCTGGATATCTTCTCCCATTTTGGCCCCGACCCCAACGAAGACAACGCCGCCAACCTGATCGACAGGCCCCGGGAGTGTAAGCCCAAGGAGAAGCCCCTTGCTGTCCCCTCCCTCTCCCCATCTCCCACCCCCTCTCTGGACTGCAAGGAGCCCTTGGGAGAGCGTGTGGAGAACCTCCCCCCAGCCTTCCCCCAGCCCTTCGAGGCGGGGCAGCCCGGGGGTGCCAACGGGTCCCCTCCTGCCATCGCCTGCATCAAGAAAGAGGAGTCTGACTCGGAGGAGCTGGGCAGGGAAGCCAGCCCCAAGGGTTTGGCTGCAGCCTTGGGTGACAGTCCCTTGGAGCACCTGAAATCCGTCACCGTGCGCTACTCCGCGGACGATTCTCCCATCGCCTCCTGGCCCGGTTCCGACCCGAACCTGGACGGCGGCACCAGCAACCTGCCCGAGGTGAAGCGCTCGCCCGCCAGCCCCCAGGAGCCTTTCTTCAAACCTTCCTCACCCGTGGTGCAGAGCCCCAGGCTCCTCACCTCTCCGAAGCAGCTGGACAGCCTCGGCCTCAAGGAAGAGCAGGAAGTTCTGGAGAAGTCGATGGGAAGCCCGCAGAGCATGTCCAGCCCTGAGGAAGAGGAGGAGGAAGAGGACAACAACAACGATTCCCCTTCTTCCAACTCCTCACGGCCTCTGAAGGTGAGGATTAAAACCATCAAGACATCTTGTGGCAGCATCACCCGGACGGTCACCAGGGTCTCCTCAGACTCAGAGCCGGGTTCCACCAAGGGCCCCTCCGAGCAGAGCCTGCCCGAGACCTCCCTGGAGGCTGCTGCCTTCTGCAGCTCAGCAGAGAAGGACGAAGGGATGGCGCTGGAGCTGCCCAAGGAGAAAATGGAGCTCTCCAGCCCCTTGAAGTCCATCGAGGGCCCCAAAATTGTCAGCGTGCAGCTGGGCAACGGCACCAAGCTGAAGGGCACCGTCCTGCCCGTCTCCACCATCCAGAACGCCAGCAGCGCCATGCTGATCGCCGCCAGCGTGGCGCAGCAGAAATCCGTGGTGCTGCCGGCGAAGGCGGGCAAAGCCGTGGCCAAGAACATCATCAACCTGGTGCCCCAGACCCTGCCTAAAGCTGACACCAGGACCAACGTCAGCACCGTCACTCAGACCGCCACCGTCACCACCACGGCCAACCAGAAGGTCAACGGCACCACGGTTGTCATGGTGCAGCCTCAGAAGCCTTCCCCGACCGTCGCCGGCACCGTCATCTCCAGGAGCCAGTCCAGCCTGGTGGAAGCCTTTAACAAGATCCTCAACAGCAAGAACCTGCTGCCCACCTACAAACCCAACCTCAACCCCCCAGCTGACGCCAGCCTGGCCCTGCCACCCTTCGGCTACCGCTGCCTGGAGTGTGGGGACTCCTTTGCCCTGGAGAAGAGCCTGGCGCGGCACTACGACCGGCGCAGCATGCGCATCGAGGTCACCTGCAACCACTGCACCAAACGCCTCGTCTTCTTCAACAAGTGCAGCCTGCTCTTGCACGCCCGGGAGCACAAGGACAAAGGGCTGGTGATGCAATGCTCACACCTGGTCATGAGGCCCATCGCCTTGGATCAGATGATCGGGCAGCCAGACATCACCCCCTTGGTCTCCGTCGCCTCCATCCCCGCCGGGAAAGTCACCGGCGTGGCTCAGGACGCCTTGGCCGCGGCCAACGGGGCTCAGGACCTCCCCATCCTGCCCCTCAGCACCACCTCGGAGCAGACCAACTACAGCTGCTTCAGGTGTCTGGAGTGCAAAGAGCAGTGCAAGGACAAAGCCGGGCTGGCAGCACACTTCCAGCAGGCAGTGACCTCGGGGACCACCAGCAGCACGGTACAGGGCAGGGGTGTGGGGGGAGTGGGACCTTGGAGCCCCTGCAGGACGTGGGGAGGGGCTCGGGGGGACTCCAGGTGGGATCACCCACCCAATTCCTCCCAAAATGAGAGGCTGGGGCCATCGGGAGGAGGGAGAGAGCCATGGCTGAGCTCTGCTGCTCCCTCTTTCTTTGGCCAACCTGAAGCACAAACAGAGCCTGGAGAAACCAAGGGGGTGTTGGGGATTTCACCCCCTGCCAACCTGGAGATGCTGTGTGTGCCCACACCCCCTGGTGTGTCAGCACCCAGCAGACACAGGGTTAACACTGCCCAGGGGTGACCTGGAAAAGGTGAGGGGGGGAAAGGGGGTCCCCCGAGGAGCACTGTCCCCCCCCCCAGGCACAGCTTCACCTCTCCCTTTGTCCTGTGATGTTCAGCCCCAGTTTCTTTGGCAGAGAAGGAATTTTCTCTTTCCTGGTAACTCTGTTTCCATCCAGGGGCTGCTCTGAGGGTCACCAGGAGCCCGGGGATTCCCATCTTTATCTGGATTGTCTCTTTTAGCAGCAGAATTCTTGCTCCCATCCCCTCTCCTTGCCCTGGTGTTGATGGAGGGCTCAGGGAGTGGCAGGAGCCAACACTTCTGAACAACCTTTCTAGCCCAGAGTGGGCAGAGATGGGAGTTCAGTGTGGAGAAGCTGGCAGAGCAAACCCTGTTACCAGCAGGACTTCTCCCCAGACCAACACTCCCTACAAGCAGATTTATTATTTTTTTTAATTTCAAGTAGAGACCTGGAGGCTTTTCCTCAGCAGAGGAGGGATGGCTAAAGCCCTAAGCCACCATAATCCCCTTCCTCACCTGCCACCTTTCATCCCCTCTCCCTTCCAACCTGCCCCTTGTTTTTGGGCTGCTTCAGGAGCCCACGCTCCCTCCTCTTGCCCTGCTCCCCAAATCCCCCTCAGCTCTCCTTGGGGACCCCTCTGGGTGCCAGCAGCTCCTGTTGGAAGCCCCATCCTGTTTCCTCAAGTCCTTGTCAGCTTCTCTCCCCAACACCTCCGTGTCCTGGCATGGAGGCAGCGACAATTTGGAGGGGTTTAGGTTGGAACCCACCCCCTCTCCCTCCCTCCTTCCCTTGCCAGGGGGCTGGGCCCTGGCCCACCCTTGGCACTGACCACATCTGGGACCCCTCTGTGATGAAACCCCTGGAGGGGGCCCCTCATCAGCCTGCAGAACACCCTCCACCATGACCCCCAACCAGGCACAAGCCGATTATCTCCTCAAACATTCCCTGCTGAGTCCTGGCACTTCTCTTCCCCCCCCACTCCCCACCTGACACGTGGCTGGGGGCCCTTTGGGTGTTGGTTTTTTTTTGGTTTTTTTTTTTTTTTCCTTCTCCCCGTCCATCTGGGATGGAAAAAGGGCTGAGGCTCTGTCCCCTCTGCTCCCCAGGTTTGCACAACGTGTCCCATGATCATGTCCAACCGCTGCAGCTTCAACGCCCACCAGAGGATGCACAAAAACCGCCCCCCCCACGTCTGCCCCGAGTGTGGGGGGAATTTCCTCCTGGCCAATTTCGAGGCCCACCTGAAGGAATCCTGCCTGCACTTCTCCCGACGCGTGGGCTACAGGTAGGACCCTGGATCTGCCAGCTTGGGGGACCCGGGGTGACCCCAGGACCCAAGGGGACAGCCCCACACCGGGGGTGGGTGCAGGGCTGAGAGTCGTGGACTTTTCCCCTTCTCTGGCTCCCACCCCTTTATCCCAAGGGAATTTTCCTCCTCTTGGGACCTTCAGGACACCGGGGCAACCTCAGGCAGTGTCAGACCCCACCTTCTTTTCCACCTCCTAATGGGCAGGACTGGTTGCTCCAAACTGGAGCCTTCCTAGAGCCCAGAACTGGTTTGGATCCCAGTGTCTGTTGGGGCGGGGGCTCTTCCCAAATCCCGGGGTTGGACAGGGAGCAGATGTGAGGCCTCGTGCACCCCTTTCCCTTGGCCATCAGCACCTGGTGGGCACCACTCAGTGTCACAGCTGAACTCCAACCTCTTCCTCCACCCCCAGGTGTCCCAGCTGTGCCGTGGTCTTCGGGGGGGTCAACTCCATCAAGTCACACATCCAGACCTCCCACTGCGAGGTGTTCCACAAGTGCCCCATCTGCCCCATGGCCTTCAAGTCGGCCCCCAGCGCCCACGCGCACGTCTACACGCAGCACCCCGGCTTCAGCAACCAGCAGTCCAAGTGAGTGCAGTTCCTGCTGAGCTGAGGACTCACCAGGAGCATCCCTGGTGGGTGTGGTGCTTGGGGAAGAGCTCAGGACCAGCGTGGGCAGCAGCATCTGTCCCCTTTCTCCTTTCCCATCCCTTGCTGTGCGGCTGCCCTCTTGCTGAAGGGGTTCCTACAGGTTTCTCTTGGTCCAACCCCGGGCTGTGCTCACAGTTGTGGGGTTTTTTTTCCCCTCTAACAGAATGATTTACAAGTGTGCAATGTGTGACACGGTCTTCACCCACAAGCCCCTGCTCTCCTCCCACTTTGACCAACACCTGCTCAACCAGAGGGTCAGTGTCTTCAAGTGTCCCGACTGCCCGCTGCTCTTTGCCCAGAAGCGCACCATGCTGGAGCACCTCAAGGTAGGGCCGTGCTGGGCCTGGGGCACTTTGCACAACCCCTGGAGATGAATATTTGCACAACTGTCCTGTGCCTGAGGTTGGCTTTGGGCTCTCAGTTCATCAGCAGGGCCCTGATGTCCCTTGTCCCCCGCGTCCCAAAGCTTGAGGAGGTGAGGATGAGGGCAGGCAGCCAACACCCTTGTGTTTGCCTTTGCCTTCCAGAACACCCACCAGCCCCAGAAGCCCAAGGAGGACCTGGCAAAGAAGGCGTCTGTCCTGCTGACACCAAAGCAGGAGCCTGTGGAAACCCCCGTGTCCAAGATCTCAGAGGAGTCTTCATCCTCCACAGAGGAGGACGAGCCCCCCAGCTCCCCGGAGCTGCGCAAGACCAAGCGGAGCCGCTTCCAGCGCAAGACGGTCAACAAGTCCAAGGGCAGTGGGTGGACCTGTGGGGTTTGTCACTCCTGGTTCCCTGAGCGGGATGAATACGTCTCCCACATGAAGAAAGACCACGGCAAGGTGAGGAGGAGGAGGCCACGGGGGTTCCAGCTCTGGCTGTGCCACGTGTGGGCAGGGATGGTGCGGGGCAGGCACCGCGGCTCCTCCGGGAGCACATCCTGGGTGTTCCTTCTCCCCGTGCAGCCCGTGGGATGGGCATGGAGAGGAACCGTGAGGCAGCACAGAGCCCCCCGGGTCTGCAGGGTCCCCTCCAGCTCCCGTGTGGTGCTCTTTGTTCCTTGCAGTCAGTGAAGAAGTTCCCGTGTCACCTCTGCGAGCGCTCGTTCTGCTCGGCCCCCAGCCTCCGCAGACACGTCCGGGTGAACCACGAGGGGATCAAACGGGTCTATCCCTGCAGGTACCCCCAGCACCTCCTCCTGGGGGAGTCCTTGAGAGGGGGGGAACTCGGTTTTCTTCCAGCCAGGCTGCTGGGGGGAGGATAAAGCTGCAGGTGGTTGAGGTGCCATGGGGATCACACAAGTGTCTTGGAAGGAGAAGGGACCGGGAGGGACTCGGGGGTTTTGTACCCTCTGGAGGAGCCCGTTGGGGGTTGGGATGCCAGAACCAACCTTGCCCGGGGCTGGGGCTGTGCTGGGGGTGGGCTCCTCGTTTCACCACCTGCTCTGGGCCCCCAGGTACTGCACCGAGGGCAAACGGACCTTCAGCAGCAGACTCATCCTGGAGAAACACATCCAGGTGCGACACGGGATCAAGGTGACCGACCAGGCCAAGAGCCAGGAGGTCGTCATCGCCCGGATAGGAACCGGAGCCACGCAGGTACGGGGGGCTCTGAGCTCCTGGGGGGCTCTGAGCTCCTGGGGGGGCTCTGCCTCAGCCTCAGGGGAGGAAAGGGAAACGTCCCCTCTTGTCTGGAGCTGCTGGGGGTGAAGGCTTTGGGGTGGGGGTTACGGCCAAGTCCAAGGCCGCGTGGGGTCAGGGGCAGGGATGCAGCTCCTGGGATCCGATTGGGAAATCCCTGGGGCTCTGCCAGGAGCTTTCCCGTCCAGACTCCATCGGAAGCTTCTCCTTCTCCCTTCTCCCTTCTCCCTTCTCCCTTCTCCCTTCTCCCTTCTCCCTTCTCCCTTCTCCCTTCTCCCTTCTCCCTTCTCCTTCTTCTCCTTCTCCTCCTCCTCCTCCTCCTCCTCCTCCTCCTCCTTCTCCTTCTCCTTCTCCTTCTCCTTCTCCTTCTCCTTCTCCTTCTCCTTCTCCTTCTCCTTCTCCTTCTCCTTCTCCTTCTCCTTCTCCTTCTCCTTCTCCTTCTCCTTCTCCTTCTCCTCCTGCTCCTTCTCCTTCTCCTTCTCCTTCTCCTTCTCCTTCTCCTTCTCCTTCCTCCTTCCTCCTTCCTCCTTCCTCCTTCCTCCTTCCTCCTTCCTCCTTCCTCCTTCCTCCTTCCTCCTTCCTCCTTCCTCCTTCCTCCTTTCCCTTTTCTCCTCCTCCTCA
>NC_092448.1:3865212-3896351 GCF_036169615.1 Heliangelus exortis
TAACATCGTTTTGTTACCAACATCTGGATCAGCATCACTGCTGTTACTTTCAGTACCAAGGGAGAAGCATCTCCTGAAGGCCAAGAGCCTCCTTTCTGCTCAGGGACACAGATTCCTCCCAGAGACACAGATTTTACTCCTCAGGGACAGATTTCCTCCCCAAGGACACAGATTTCCTCCCCAGGGACCCAGATTCCCTCCCCAGGGACAGATTTTCTCCTCAGGGACACAGATTTCCTCCCCAGGGACACAGATTCCTCCCCAAGGACACAGATTCCTCCCCAGGGACACAGAATTCCTCCCCAGGGACACAGATTCCCTCCCCAGGTACAGATTTCCTCCCCAGGGACACAAAATTCCTCCCTAGGGACCCAGATTTCCTCCCCAGGGACCCAGATTCCCTCCCCAGGGACAGATTTCCTCCCCAGGGACACAGATTCCCTCCCCAGGGACACAGAATTCCTCCTCAGGGACACAGATTCCCTCCCCAGGTACAGATTTCCTCCTCAGGGACACAGATTCCCTCCCCAAGGACACAGAATTTCTCCTCAGGGACACAGAATTCCTTCTCAGGGACACAGATTTTACTCCTCAGGGACACATTCCCTCCCAAGGACACAGATTCCCTCCCCAGGGACACAAAATTTCTCCCTAGGGACCCAGATTTCCTCCCCAGGGACACAGATTCCCTCCCCAGGGACACAGATTTCCTCCCTAGGGACCCAGATTCCCTCCCCAGGGACACAGATTTCCTCCTCAGGGACACAGATTTTACTCCTCAGGGACAGATTCCCTCCCAAGGACACAGATTTCCTCCTCAGGGACACAAAATTCCTCCTCAGGGACACAAAATTCCTCCCTAGGGACCCAGATTTCCTCCCCAGGGACACAGATTCCCTCCCCAGGGACACAGATTTTACTCCTCAGGGACAGATTTCCTCCCCAAGGACACAGATTTCCTCCCCAGGGACACAGATTTCCTCCTCAGGGACACAGAATTCCTCCTCAGGGACACAGAATTTCTCCTCAGGGACACAGATTTTACTCCTCAGGGACAGATTCCCTCCCCAGGGACACAGATTTTACTCCTCAGGGACACAGATTCCCTCCCAAGGACACAAAATTCCTCCCCAGGGACACAGAATTCCTCCCTAGGGACGCAGATTTCCTCCCCAGGGACCCAGATTCCCTCCCCAGGGACAGATTCCCTCCCCAAGGACACAGATTCTCTCCCAAGGACACAGATTCCCTCCCCAGGGACACAGATTCCCTCCCCAAGGACCCAGATTCCCTCCCCAGCTCCTCAGGCAGAAGTCCCCAGAGTGGTTCCAAGCTACGAGGTGACAGCTACGAGGGACGTGGCACAAGCTCCCTCAGGAGCTGCTTGAGCTGGGGAGGGAGATGGGGATCCCTGTCCTTGTCCCAGGGATGGGGTCTCAGCCCCAGCATTTCCTCCCCTGCCTGCCCCCCACTCACATCCTTCTCGTTGTCTTCCACGGGGCTCCCCACGAAGGCAATGATCCTCATCTTGTGGTTCTTGCCCTGGCGATGCTTCAGGGCCAGCTGCAAGAGCAGAGAAGTCAGCAGTGTGCTGAAAACACCCACCCCATCCACAGCTGGGGGTTCCCAAGAGGGGTTTCAGGAGGAAGGAGCTCACGTGAGCCACTCTGATCCCCGTGCAGAAGGTGATTTTCCCTTTGGGCTGCACAGTGTGGAGCTTGGAAAGGATCCTGCCCGTGTCTGGAGTCAGCGTGGTCAGCACCTCACAGTTACTGCAACACAAACACCTCCCCTCAGCCTCCTCCCCCCTTGGGAGCTCCTCTGCCAACTCCTTGTCTGGTCTGGGGGAGCAGGACACCCCCTCCCCACCTCCCCTCAGCCTCCTCCCCCCTTGGGAGCTCCTCTGCCAACTCCTTGTCTGGTCTGGGGGAGCAGGACACCCCCTCCCCACCTCCCCTCAGCCTCCTCTCCCCTTGGGAGCTCCTCTGCCAACTCCTTGTCTGGTCTGGGGGAGCAGGAAGCCCCCTCCCCACCTCCCCTCAGCCTCCTCCCCCCTTGGAAGCTCCTCTGCCAACTCCTTGCCTGGTCTGGGGGAGCAGGAAACCCCCTCCCCACCTCCCCTCAGCCTCCTCCCCCCTTGGGAGCTCCTCTGCCAACTCCTTGTCTGGTCTGGGGGAGCAGGAAGCCCCCTCCCCACCTCCCCTCAGCCTCCTCCCCCCTTGGGAGCTCCTCTGCCAACTCCTTGTCTGGTCTGGGGGAGCAGGACACCCCCTCCCCACCTCCCCTCAGCCTCCTCTCCCCTTGGGAGCTCCTCTGCCAACTCCTTGCCTGGTCTGGGGGAGCAGGAAACCCCCTCCCCACCTCCCCTCAGCCTCCTCCCCCCTTGGGAGCTCCTCTGCCAACTCCTTGTCTGGTCTGGGGGAGCAGGAAGCCCCCTCCCCACCTCCCCTCAGCCTCCTCCCCCCTTGGGAGCTCCTCTGCCAACTCCTTGTCTGGTCTGGGGGAGCAGGAAGCCCCCTCCCCACCTCCCCTCAGCCTCCTCCCCCCTTGGGAGCTCCTCTGCCAACTCCTTGTCTGGTCTGGGGGAGCAGGAAGCCCCCTCCCCACCTCCCCTCAGCCTCCTCCCCCCTTGGGAGCTCCTCTGCCAACTCCTTGTCTGGTCTGGGGGAGCAGGACACCCCCTCCCCACCTCCCCTCAGCCTCCTCCCCCCTTGGGAGCTCCTCTGCCAACTCCTTGCCTGGTCTGGGGGAGCAGGAAACCCCCTCCCCACCTCCCCTCAGCCTCCTCCCCCTTGGGAGCTCCTCTGCCAACTCCTTGTCTGGTCTGGGGGAGCAGGAAGCCCCCTCCCCACCTCCCCTCAGCCTCCTCCCCCTTGGGAGCTCCTCTGCCAACTCCTTGCCTGGTCTGGGGGAGCAGGAAACCCCCTCCCCACCTCCCCTCAGCCTCCTCCCCCCTTGGGAGCTCCTCTGCCAACTCCTTGTCTGGTCTGGGGGAGCAGGAAGCCCCCTCCCCACCTCCCCTCAGCCTCCTCCCCCCTTGGGAGCTCCTCTGCCAACTCCTTGTCTGGTCTGGGGGAGCAGGAAGCCCCCTCCCCACCTCCCCTCCACCCGTGCCAGTGTCTCCAGGGAGGGTTTTTTTGCCTCAATCTGTCTCCTGTGTGCAACCCTCATCCCACTGTGACCCACTCTGCCCACGAGGGAGCTCCCAGGGGCACCAAACCCTGCAAACCTCAGGAAAACAGAGGGCTGGCTCCATCATTTGTCACCCTTGGGGACACCAGGCCACAGAAGAACAGGCCTGGCAGAGACATCCTGGGAGAGGAAACCCTCTGCCCTGTGCCAGCCCCGCAGGACCGAACCCCACGAGCCAGAGACCCAGCCAGGAACTTCCATTTTGCTGGAACCAGTCCTCCCAGACAGAACTGGAACTGGAACTGGAGCGTTTCCCCCCTTCCCCATCCCTGTGGCCTCTCGGGGGCCCCCCCTGAGGTTGAGGTGCCCCCTTCCCTGGGGTGTACTTGGCCAAGGTGATGAGCCCCACGTTGTTCTCGGGGTTGCTGCGGGTTTTGGAGTGGCAGACAATGTTGACAGCATCTTGCTGGGCTTGCAGGCGGGTGGGGAGGAAGTCCCCATTCCTCATGTACTCACTGTTATCAACGCTGAAACACGGGAAGGTGGAGGGGGGTGAGGAGCCTGCAACACTCCGGGTTTATCCCCCAAAACACCAGACCCCCCTCCCCCCAAAAAGCCTGATGCTCAGTCCCACCCAGCACAGCCCCGCGGTGCCTGCCAAGAGGTTCCTGCTCTCCACTCCCTCAGCTCTGAAGGAATCCGAGTGGGAAAATGCCACCTGGAAAAGGATTTTCCGGGTGGGAAAAGCCCCTCCCTTGGGTCAGACTTCAGGGAGGTCACCCTGGCTCAACAAGAGCTGAAGGGTTTCTGTGGCTGGGCCACCGCGGGGCAGGGGGCTCCTCACCGGTCTCCTCATGAGGGGCTCCCCTACCCCATCCCCTCATGGGGGTCCCCGCTCCCCATCCTTTCATTGGGGTCTCCCCTATCCCATCCCCTCATTGGGGTCCTCTCTCCCCATCCTTTCACTGGGGTCTCCCCTACCCTATTGCCTCATTGGGATCCCCTCTATCCCATCTCCTCATGGGGGTCCCCTCTCCCTATCCCCTCATTGCTGTCTCCCCTACCCCATCCCTTTAATGGGGTCTCCTAAACCCCATCCCCTCATTGGGGTCCCCTCTCCCCATCCCCTCATTGGGGTCTTCCCTACCCCATCCCCTCATTGGGGTCCCCTCTCCCCATCCTTTCATTGGGGTCTCTCCTACCCCATCCCCTCATTGGGGTCCCCTCTGCCCCATCCCCTCATTGGGGTCTCCCGTACCCCATCCCCTCATTGGGGTCTCCTCTCCAATCCCCTCACTGGGGTCTCCCCTACCCCATCCCTTTATTGGGGTCCCCTCTCCCCATCCCCTCATTGGGGTCCCCTCTCCCCATCCCCTCCTTGGGGTCTCCTCAGTCCACCCAGGACCCTCCCCCTCAGCCCCGTCCCCCCCCCAGGATCTTTCCCCCCTCTCCCTCACGCCCCCTCCCCATTCCCCCCCATCCCTACCCCCTCAACCTTTCCTCCATCCCCAGTTCCCCCCTCAGGCCCGGTCCGGCCCGGTCCGGCCCCGCCGCCTCCCGGGATGACTCAGGGAAAGCTGCGGCGGTTCGGGCCGGGCCCGGGCTCGGGGGGGTTTGTGCCCGGGGGGGGTTTTGGGGATGGTTCCCCGGTTCCAGCCCCCCCTTCCCTCCCGCTCACCACACCATGGTGCTCTCCAGAACCATCTTGACTCCGTCCCGTGAAAACCGGGCCGGGTCCGGATTAACAAGGCGCCCGCCGATGGGTTCTGCTCGACCGACCAATCCCCGCTCGCCGTCTTGCGGGGTGAGGCGGGCGCGGGGCACGCTGGGAGTTGTAGTCCCGGCGGTGACTCCGCGGGTTCGGTTCCCGGAGGCCCCCGAGACCCCCGGGGATCGCCCCCTCCCACGCCACCCCCACCATGGGGAAGAACCCAGGGGTCCCGGCCCCCGGCAGCCCCCCCCACCCGTGCCACCCCCGGGGGTCCCGTGTCCCCCCCACCCGTGCAACCCCCAGGGGTCTTCTGTCCCCTCCATCCTCCCCACCCGTGCCACCCCCGTGGGTCCCCTGTCCCCTCCTCTGTCCCCTTCCACCGGTGTCACCCCCGGAGGGGTCCCGTGTCCCCCTCACCCATGCCATCCCCGGGAGTCCCGTGTCCCCCCCACCCGTGTCACCCCCGGGGTTCCCGTGTCCCCTCCATCCCCCCACCCGTGTCACCCCCGTGGATCCCCTGTCCCCTCCTCTGTCCCCTTCCACCGGTGTCACCCCCGGGGGTCCCATGTCCCCCCCACCCGTGTCACCCCCGGGGGTCCCGTGTCCCCTCTGTCCCCTCCACCCTCCCCACCCGTGCCATCCCCAGGGGTCCCGTGTCCCCTCTTCTGTCCCCCCCACCCGTGCCACCCCGCGGGTCCCTCGTCCCCTTCCACCCGTGCCACCCCCTGTCCCCTCCTCTGTCCCCCCCACCCGTGCCACCCCAGGGGTCCCACGTCCCTCCATCCCCCCCACCCGTGCAACAGCCGGGGGGTCCCGTGTCTCCTCCTCTGTCCCCCCCCACCCGTGCCACCCCGGGGGCTCCCGTGTCCCCTCCCACCCGTGTCCCCCCCGCGGGTGACAGAGGCGCAGGAGGGGGTGGGCAGCACACGGTGTATTGCGCGTCCGAGAGGCAGCGAGGGCCACGAGAGTTACACAGCCGAGAGGACAACGGGGACACGCGGGGACAAAGCCATCCCTGCGTGGGGGGGGGGTCGCGGAGTGGGAGGGGAGGTGACAACGGCGCTGCCGACCCCCGGCAGGACGAGGAAAAATCCATCCCGACCCCATCCCGGCCCCATCCCGACCCCATCCCGGCCCCATCCCGGCTCCATCCCGGCCCCATCCCGGCTCCACGGCTCCATCCCGACCCCATCCCGTGGCGGGGGGGTCGGTGGCTTCCCGGGGATCCTCTTTGTCCGTGGGGAGGGGTCCCGGGGGTGACGGTGACAACACCCGGAGCAGGAATCGATCCAAAGTCCATCCCAACACCTGGAGGTGGCACCGGGGGGAGGGGGGGGGGGTCTTGTCCCTCCCCGGGGGTCCCAAACAGCTCCCTCCGTGGATCCCTCCAGGTCCTGGTGACAATCAGAGGTGCCAAGAGCAGCAGGGGGTCCCGGGATGTCCCCTCCCCACGCTGGGGGGGTGGGAGGAGGTGTCACCTTCTTCCCAAAACGCAGGAAAAGGAGCAAGTTCTGAAAACTCATCAAAAAGCTGAGGTGATCCAGAAATAGCCCCCCCCCCCCCCCCCTCAAATCCCCACCAACTCGTTGAGTAAATCTGCCCCTCCCCCCAGGAAGAGAAAACAAAGCCACCCCCCCAGAAAAAAAAAAAAATCAACATTTAAATACAATTTCATAAATATTAAATCATGACACAGAAAAAAAATTAAAAAAAAAAAAAAAAAAAAGGAACTGAGACTTGGTTTGCTTCTCTCCTGGTTAAAAAAAAAAAAAAAAACAAAAAAAACCAAACAAGAACCGTGGGTGAGGAGGGAAGGTTTAACACGTGTCTAATATAGACAGTTCCTGGAGTTAGAAAGTGTAAAACCTGCTGGTTTTGGGGTGCAAAGGGAGGTCCCGGGGGGCTGGTGGCCCCCAGCCCCTCCTCCTCCTCCTGCTGTTGGGGGGGGGTCTCGGTGTGACTGCTCCACCAACCCCTGGGACCTGGCTCCCTGGGGTAAGGCCCTTCTGCTTGGTCTTTCCAAAAAAAAAAAATTAAAATAAAATAATATAGAATTATTCTTTTTTTTTAATTAAAAAAAAAAGGGTTTTTTCCTTTTTTTTTCCTTTAAAATATCAGCTCAAGTCCACTCTCAAAGGACGAGGTGGAAGGTGGGAAGAGCTTTGGCTCTGAAATCTCAACTAAAAAAAAAAAAAAAAAATCCCTTTCTACACCACTACATTCTTGTCCTTAGCAACCATTGCTAATCAGTATAGAAACCCCTTGCACTACCACAAGGGCAAGCTTTAAATTACTTTTTTTTTTCTTTTTTTTCTTTTTTTTTGAATATATATATATAAAAAAGAAGGGAGGATTCATCTAACCCACTGGGAAACATGGGGAAGAGTCACTTCATCTCTTTTTTTTTTTTTTTTAAAAAAAGCCTTTAGTGAAAATAAAGCTCAGTCCAACATCTGCTTGGAGAAGTCTGTCCTGTTGAGGTCAGAATCTCAGTTTCAAGAGGAGAGGTATCAAAAGGGGGCAAGGGGATAAAAAGAGGGGGGATCTGGCAGGGGGGGGGCAGCAGGGGGGGTTTGGTCCATTTGTTTATGAAATATTTAAAAAAAAAAAAAACCCGAAATACAACCAAAAATCATGCCCCTGACAAAGAGTCCCCCTTCACCTCGTAGGGAAGGGAGGAAAGGGCTGAGTTTAAAAAGGGGGGAAGAGAAAAAGGAGTTTATCCAAAACCTCCCTGAAAAAGCTCTGCACATTCCAAGTCCTCTCCCAGCAATCCTGGGGGTGGTGGGGGAGGTTGGGGCAGCTCCCCCTTTCTGCCTCTCTCCCACTGGGAAGAAAAAAAAAAAAAAAAAAAAAAAAAAAAAAGCCTGTTTATTTAAAAAAAAAAAATTCCTATCTTGCAGGACTAAAAGGGAAGTGATGTGACCCGATTCTGAGAAATATTTAAATTAAAAACTTGTTCAAAATACAAAATAACCCCACGTTGTTCTGCCCCAAGGAGGCTCCAGTGCCACTGGGTCCCCCCCAGCACCCCCAAGAGCTGAATCTTCTCGCAAGGTTTGGGGTGTGGAAATGGTCAAACAGCTGCTTCTGGGAAGTCTGATCCCATTTCCAGAGGCCTTCAGCCCTTGGGGAGCAGCTGCTCCTCCTCCTCCTCCTCTTCCTCCTCCTTCTCCTCTTCCTCCTCCCACCAGGCTCCAAAGCCAGGAGGACAGCAGGGCCACAGCTCTGCTGCCAGGAGATTCCAGGTGCCAGAAGCTCATTCTTCAGCCATCCAGCTTTTAGGTTTCTGTCCTGGTAAGATTTTCTCTCTTTTTGTCGTTTTAATTTGTAAAAAATGAAAAAAAAAAAAAAAAAAAAAAAAAAAAAAAAAAAATAAAAACCAAAACGCATCAGCAAGAGGGGCTGAAGTGTTATCAGAACTCCACAGAACAATCAACTTCCATCGTGCTGTTGCTTCACTGCAGAGAGAAAAGAGGAAGGGGGGAGATGCTGGAGGGGTCTCTGCCTTCCTCTGAGGAGCTGGGGGTCTCCTCCCTGGTCTTCCCTGAAGCCCCCTCCCCCCTGGGCCTGAGCTGACCCCAACCACCACCCCACATTCAGTCACCCAGGAGTCACCCACCGGGTGGGCAGCACCATGAGCCTGGCTGGCTCCACCCTGCCACCAGACCCACTCCAGGCCCTCAGGAGAGAGGAATGTCTCTGCTTTGCCTCCTGTTTATCTCATTCCAGGCCTGTGGGGCAGCAGATTATCACAAAAAGCAGGAAAATGCCTGGTACAGCCAGGCTGAGCCTCCACATTCCAGAGGGGGATGAAGAGCATCTGCTCCCGCTCCGCTCGCATCCCTCTCCTCACCCCTTGTCCCAGCACAGCCAGGGACAGCACAAAACCCCCCACAACCTTCCATCCACTTCCAGAGACACTCTTTTCCCCTCAAAAAAACTACTCACAAAGCTGATCTCAGTCTCCTGCAGGTCTTCAAGCTGCTCTCTCAGCTCTGGGGAACGCTCAGGTATGGAAGGTCCCGGGGAGCCGCTGGGGAGACACAAGGGGGAGACCTGTAAAGCAGTTTTTAGAGAGTGAGTCCCATCTCCAGGCCTCTCCCATCTCCAGGCCTCTCCCATCTCCAGGCCTCTCCCATCTCCAGGCCTCTCCCATCTCCAGGCCTCTCCCATCTCCAGGCCTCTCCCATCTCCAGGCCTCTCCCATCTCCAGGCCTCTCCCATCTCCAGGCCTCTCCCATCTCCAGGCCTCTCCCATCTCCAGGCCTCTCCCATCTCCAGGCCTCTCCCATCTCCAGGCCTCTCCCATCTCCAGGCCTCTCCCATCTCCAGGCCTCTCCCATCTCCAGGCCTCTCCCATCTCCAGGCCTCTCCCATCTCCAGGCCTCTCCCATCTCCAGGCCTCTCCCATCTCCAGGCCTCTCCCATCTCCAGGCCTCTCCCATCTCCAGGCCTCTCCCATCTCCAGGCCTCTCCCATCTCCAGGCCTCTCCCATCTCCAGGCCTCTCCCATCTCCAGGCCTCTCCCATCTCCAGGCCTCTCCCATCTCCAGGCCTCTCCTGCTGCACCCAGGCCCAGCCCGGCCCAGCAGCATTCCTGAGGCAGCTTTCATCTGGAGGCACAGGCAGCATGATCCCTGCTGGACCAGGCACCCAAAACACCACCTGGAAAACCAACCCCCAAAATCGATGGGAATTCAAGACATTAAAAAGGAGGAGCTTTGGTCCAGCCAAGCAGCAAGCAGCAGCACCTCTTTCCAGAAGTCTCCAAGCATCTCGTTATTACAGAAATGGTCCTGGGTGAAAACAAAGAAACCCCAAAGCACCAGAGCTCAGCGAGTCTCAAACCTCTCCAGACACCTCCCCTTGTTGGAAAAGCCCCTGGTAAATCTTCCACAACCCTTCCACAACCCTTCCACAACCTTTCCACAACCTTTCCACAACCTTTCCACAACCTTTCCATGCTCTGAACACCAGCTGGAGCCTGACTGCAGGACCCAGGACATGTGCCCCACGGTGGGCCCCAAGCCCAGGACTGTTTTTACCCCAACACCTCTTGATTTCCCCACTTCCTTCCCAACCCAAGGAGCTGAAAGGTTGTAACCTGATGGCCCAGAAGCTCCACACTTCCCACCTTGGGTCCTGTCCCCTGAGGACACAGTGATCACAGCTTCTCTCCACTTCACACTTCACCCACACCAAGCAACAGAGGAGCTTCCAGGACTGCCCGTGGCCAACACGCCCTGGCCCAGCCTTAATTAGTGGGTAATTAGATTGCACAGGAAGCACCAAGCTGTGCAGTCAGCAGGCTACACCTCACCCTCTGCAAACACCCAGGGATCAACACCCCAGGGGCAACGGGGACCCCCCAAAAGGGACAGTGTGGGTCCCCCCCTCCCTGCCTGGTGGGCACTGGGGGCTGCTCTAGAGGAACACAGGATGGTGCTTCCAGAGGAACACAGGATGCTCAGCTTTGTGTTAATTAGCAGTGCTCAGCACCCAGGCAGCCCTGCAGGATGAATCACAGCATCCTTGAGGTTGGGAAAGACCATTGAGAGCCCAACCTCCAGCCTGATGCTGCCAAGGCCACCAGCAAATGACAGAGGTGTCCCTCTGCAGGGGAGGGGTCACCCTCTGGAGCCCTTTTTGCTGCAGGATCCTCCCCTCACCTAGGCAGGAAGGTGCCAGGAGCTGCTCTTGGCAAATCCTTTGCTGAGCTGTCAGCTTTGTGCACTTGTACTCCCACTGACCTACGTAGAGATTGAAGGAGAGAGACCCCCAGTTAAGTGAGCACAGAGAGCACCTGGAGCATGCTGAGAGGCTGGGGAAGGAGCAGCTCTGGTGTAGGATCCCTACCAAGAAGTCCTCAGGTTTTACAGAGGGAGTAAGAGGTGTTTATTGCAACTGCACCTTCTCCTCCTGCAGCTCAGGAGAGCACAGGCACTGGGTCAGGAACAGGGAAGGTGCTTGCTGATTGCTCCCAGAAAGAGAAGTGAACACCTCAGAACAACTTCTACCAAAGGGGTTGTCCTCTGACCACAGCTCCTCCTCGTCCCTGCTCACCACTTCAGACAGAAAGGGAACATTCAAAGGCAGCCACCACCTCCCTCCATGCATTTCAGCTCCTGAGACAATGGGAACCACACTGGCACAGAAGAGGAGTTGTAGGAGCTCCAACCAGGGAGCTCCCCAGAGCAGCAGGAAGGTCATCTCCATTCAGCTCTTCACGGGCACTCTGGCAGGGACACTTTCACCACACAATCACCTCCACTCCAGAACAAAGCCACTAAATACAGGACACACGAGGAACTGAAAGCCACCAGGACCACCACACAGCCCAAGCAGAGGATGCAAGATTGTCACCTGCAAGGAACTGCAGGCAGGAAAGGGGACCCAATGCTCCCCCCTTGCACATGCTCCAACCCACAGCTCTGAACTTGCCCCGCAGCACAGGGCCCACCCCAAGAGGTGGTTCTGCCAGCATGCCAACAACCCCCAAAACACCCAGAGAACAGCACCAAATCCTCCACAGGGCTCAGGAACCTGCCCTGCAGGAGCTGCCAGCCTGCCATGCCCTGGGACAGCAGCAGCCTTACCTGTTTGCAGGTGAGTTGAGGCCTCCACTGCCCAGGGAAGAGGTGGAGAGGGTGGTTGCGACGGAATCGCTGTTGGCTTCATCCACTGGCAGTGTCCTGGGCAGGAGATCTGGGCGACCAAGGTGGGAACCTGAGTTGAAGCACAGACTGTTCCATCACCAGCACAAGTGGGATCATGTGCGGCACGAGCTCCCGTGACAGCCAAGGTGAGGAGGGGGAATCTGTGCTGGATCCCACCTCAGACACCCCAGCCCTGAGGAACCAGCCCTGGAGAAGCTCTCTGCTCCAAGCCTCTGCCTCACTGCCCATCCCACCTTCTCCCCAGCACCAACCCCAGGGGCACAACCTGTTGAGAAGACACCAAGAGACCACCCAGCCCCAAGCCCACTCCCCAGGGCAGCAGAGGCCACGCTGGGTGCTTGGATGAGGCTGAAAAACCCCGCACTAAGACACAGGAGCTAACAACTCCCCAGCTTCCTCCTCTTGCCCTGTGTTTGTTGCAGCAGAAAACTTGGAAACCCCCAGGCACCAACCTTGCTCTACATCTGCCTCTGCTGTGATTTGTGCTTTGGCCTCACTGCAGAGGGGTGGCTGGGAGGGGACTCCTCCCTGACAGCTCCGCCGGGGAACCGCCGTGCCAGAGCGACTCTTCTTGGAAGGGGATGGCTTTACTTGAAAGAGAAAACCAAGAAAAACTTTACTTGAAAGACAAAAACCAAAAAAAAAAAAAAACAACCCCACTTTTCTAACATGTTCAGGAAGGAGCAAAAAGACCCAACGCAGCAAACTCTCAGTGAGAGAGTCAGGTGTAGTGGCTGTGCTCTGAAGGAACAAGCCGAGGGGTGAAAACAGATCCTATTTGTGAGGCAAGAACAATCTAGGAGGAAGGAAGAGGGGACACAGCACAACAAACTTCCTCAAGCTCCTGGAGGCTGCTGCCCACCTTCCCAAACCCCAAGCAGGGAGAGGCAGAAGCCCCAGTGATGGCCAGGGGCCCCAAGGTACTCACGTGGTATTTTCCTGAACACGGTGTTGCACATGAAGTGTTGGAACCTGTCAGCATAGAAGCCAGGTCTGTGCACAGATACAGAGTCCTGCAGGCCCAAGGAAGAAACATTAATATGCAAGGCTTAATTAATGAGTGACCAAGGTTAACAGGAGGGAATGCAACAGGTGAGGCTGGCTTGGGAATATCAGGGATTCCCAGGGTCACTCCCAGCAGCTGCCACGAGAAGCAGATCAGCAGAAGTTGCACATACAAAGCAATCAGTGCTTGTTAATGAACAAGCAGGTGATCAGCTCTAAGAGGGCAAAGACAGAAATCCAGGATCTGATGCCCAGGAGGAGCAAGGACAGCAGGCACAGTTTAACAAGACTCTGGTGTTCTTGCTAAACAAGTTTAAAAGTGCTATTTTCCCACTCACCCCGTCATGTACAAGGGCCTTCCAAGAGTGCTCCAGCTTCTTGACAAATCTGAAAACAAAAAAAAAAAAATAAGAACTGAGTCCCCAGGGTCTGCATCACACCAGCTGGCTTGGTACTGAAGCTGGCCACTGGCCACTGTGGCCAGCATGCCCCAAACACCAACCACTTCACCTTCAGATCCTCTTCATTG
This sequence comes from Heliangelus exortis, assembly GCF_036169615.1. Taxonomy (NCBI): domain Eukaryota; kingdom Metazoa; phylum Chordata; class Aves; order Apodiformes; family Trochilidae; genus Heliangelus; species Heliangelus exortis. Next base: position 3,878,270 of record NC_092448.1, read on the forward strand.
TCCCATTTTTGTAAGACCAGGGCTGGTGGCACAGTGCACTCACCCAAGGGGGGTTTCACAGGCAGAATTATCAAGGGCAGTCAACTTGCAATGACTTTTTAACATAAACTTTACAATTGTAACCCTCTGCATGTTGGGTTTTGACAGAAATGGAAGAAAAGCCTTACAGCTAAGTTGTCCTTTTACAGGGAGAAGTGGTGATGGCCATTTAAGGCCACCACTGTCTTTTTTTCCTTGCCACTCCCCACACAGTGCCTGTGTACAACCACCACAGCACAAAGAAACAGATTCCTAAGGGTCAACCTATTCCAGGAAGGGGAAGCAAGACTTGGAAGTTGATCCCAAAAAATCCAACTTGAAGAAAAGAGCGGTTAACGAAAAAAAAACAAAAAAAAAACCCAACCAAACATTCATTTGTGTCATAACTATTTCCTGAACACCAATCCTGGCAAGCAGGCAGAGGCAGTGCTGGGGAGTGGTTTCCCCCTGAGGTGGGACAGAGCTGTCAGGAAATGTTTCTTACCTGTAGGACTGCAAGACATCAATGATGCCCACGTAGAGCAGCAGCCTCTCCCCCTTGGCGTTGCGGGCGGGGATGCCTCCCATCCTAGGGGAGGAGAGGCAGAGCCATGACACAGGGTGTGTCCCCCCCTCTGAGGAACTGGGGAGTGCTCCTGGCTGAAGCAGAGTACTCACTGGTCATCAGTTTCAATGGTGCCTCCTCTCCGGGCCTCTCCCTGGATGGATTCCATGGCTGTGGAGTACAGAGCCCTCTGGGCCGCAGGACGCCGCGTGTCCGCCTGGGACGTCCCGTCCACCACCCCGTGCTCCCTCTGAGCCAGGTCCATGTTATGGATTGCAACCAGCAAACTGTAATCCATGATTTTAAAGCTCTGCAGGACCTGGGCAGCAAGTTGACAGAGGATGGTTGGTTACTGCCAGCCCAGCAGACTCCCAGGACAGGCATTTTCAGGAGCCTGGAGCCCACAGCGTATGGAGGGGAAAGCTTTTAACCCACAGAGTCAGCTCAGTCAGGTCACCAAAGTGACCAAAGTGGGAAGCCCCCAGCACAGACTGCTGCACAATCACTCCACTCAAGACCAGGCTTGGTGAAGCATCCCACCCCTCTCCCCTGGGGAGATCCTGCCCTGCTCCAGAGCTCAGCCGTGGCACAGGGGGCTTCCTCTGCCTCCACAACCACGCTGGGTTTAACTCAGGTTGGAGGCACTGAACCAAACTGGGCTCCAGGTCCTGCTTCTTGCCCACACCACCAGCAAAACAACAGGTTCTCTAAGTCATGGGTGGCAGCTGCCATCTCCTCTCAAAGGCAAAGCTCAGAAAAGAGGGAAGCCCTCTCCACAGCACCCTTCCACTTACCAGACAATCTCTCTGCAAGGTTTTGCGCAGAGCATTATACATGTCAGCGTCTAAGAAAAGGCCATCAGGGATGTCCTGCATGAAATCCAAGTCCTTGTAGGTTGGGAAAACCTTCTCCCTCTCCTTCTGGGAGGCTCTGCGTTTGTAGGTGGAGCCCTTGAGGTCATACTTGAGGTGCATTTTGACAGAGCGGGGCAGTAAGTTGTTCATCACCACGATGCGGATGTTTTTGCCTCCAGCCTGGACACAGTACAGGCCATAAAACTTTGGCAGCAGAGTCCTGGGATTCTGGTTCAAGTTCTGAAAACACCAAAGGCAAAGAATAAAACTTCAGGAGCCACTCGAGTTGACCCACGTGCCAGCCAGAGGAGTTATTGGCTCTTTTTTGTGCTTCTGTACTGCAGTGGAGCTGGCAGTGAGTCAAAGCTGTTGCCAAAGAAGCTGAGGAAGGGGCAGGTGAGCTCAGGGAACCCATGGGTGATGCCTACAGCCACTGACAACCTCTCTGCACAACACAACCAGTCCAGGAAGGACTGTAGGAAGGAGGGAGTCCTTGTTCACACAGCATCTAAGCTGAGGAGAGCTGAGCAAAGGAAGAGCTTGTGCTCGGCCTTGTTGAATTCAGAGATTAGGTCAAGCCAAATACATCACAACAGAGATGGATCTGGATTCCTGTGGCTGCAGAAGACACCAGGCAGAAATTTGGAAACAAAACAACCTGGTTCTGGGCTCTCCAGGACTGGTAAAGCCTTTTTTGCTACAGCCACTTCAATAAAATCAACATGCCTTTACTCTCAAAGCTGCTGCTTCTGTGTGTAAAAAGTTAAAATCAGAGTTCTCCAACTCTTCATCACTGCAGACAGAACCAGGGGGTCCACAGCAGTGTCTGTCACATTGGCCCACGTGGAGACCCCTCCCCAGCTTGCAGAGAGAGCCCAGCCCAGCCACTCACCATGTAGTAGCCAGGCAGCAGCTTCTGTAAGAACTCAGCCTCTTTGTGCTGAACAGTTTTGATGATGAACTCGTCGTCACCAGACACGTAGAAGAGGGACCCACTGGCCCCAGAGTTTGACAGTTCAATGAGAGGCTCATTGCAGAGAGAGTACTGGGGAGGAAAGGGGGAGAAAACATCAACCTTGCAGAGAAAGTACTGAGGAGGAAAAGGGGAGAAAGGTGAGAAACATCAACGGGGACCTTCAGCACCACAGCTCCTCCCTCCCAACACCGCCCGGCTCAAACCCTGGGGACACACGCACAGCACCCCCTGGCCACGGGGCTCCAGAGGTCTCAGAAGGGAGAAAGGGGGGACACAGCCATCACTTGGGGCACACAGGAGATGGGAAAGGGGGTTCTGCACCCACTCACCAGGTAATCATCTGGCCGGATCCCAAAGAGCTCCCGGAAATAGCGGAAAGCCACGGGAGCGTAGGTTTTGAACCGAAAGTCGTTGTAGTGATGAGCTGGGGTCTGGTTACTCCCTTCACTGAGCAAGGGGAGAAGCACAGACACACACACAGACACCAGTTATGTGCAGTTGAAATGTTTCTCTTCAGAAAGTGTCCCAAAAGCAACCCCCAACTGCTCCTAAAGGCCCTGCTCAAAGGGGACACGTGCAGGAGCACCCGGCACCGCTTGTCCCCAGCACCAAGAAGAGCCAAGGTCCTCCAGAAGCAAGGACTCAGCTTGCTGCAGCTCCCTCACGTTGGGAACTGCTGCTGCTGCCCCCCCCAAACAAAGCACCCAAGAGAGAAGAAAGCAAGCACAGACCTTGGGAAGAAAGTACTTTCTACTACTTGGAAATCTTGCATGAGAACATCTCTCTCGGGTTTGGTGCTCAAGCTTCCCACTGTGTGTGTGATGCCCAACTGGATGGCACCTTTCAAGGCAGAGGATGTTGTCTGGAGGGGCAGAGAAAGTGTGAGTCAGTGTGGAGCAGCAGACTGGAGAGAGGAAAGAAAGGAGGAAAAAAAAAGAGAGTCCCCCATTTGAAACTTCTCAGCTGGGGTATTTTACACCTCCTGGCTCCAGCTCCCGTCCCTGGCTGGTCCAACACCAAGGGACTGGAACTGGAACCAGCACCCAACTGGCCCTTAAAAGGACAGAATTTCACTTCAACCCCTGCCACGTGGGAAAACTCACTGGGAGATCAAAGTGTTTGGCAACAGAGGACACTGCAGTGTCCTGGGGGACAAACACTCCAAGGTTTTTCCCCCAAAGCCACGGAAAACCCCCGGGAACATTTCTCTCACTCAACTGCTGTGAGTTTTTTGTTGCTGTTGTTGATGCTGAGAGTTCCCTGAAGAGAGCAACAAAACCTGGCAGCCCCCACAGCTTGTCAGCAACAGCCTCTTCTGCTCCAGCTGCCTCTATCTGCTGTTTCCTTCAGGATTAGATGGGAAGGAGGAAGGACCTGACTCCACTTCCTTGCCCTCCAAAGGCTCAAAGCTGCTTGGAAGCAGCTCAGGGCTCAGCTCACCTGGCCCAGAGCAGCTCTGACCACCACAGCACCCACCAGCTCTGCTGCCTTGTTTGTGAACACAGAGCCACGGGGCCAGGTTGCCAAGGAACAAGTATTTTTCTCTTTTATTAGCCAGCATGAGCAGCTGAGCAGCTGACTGCCTGTTTACCATTGCTTTTATAGGGCATAGAATTAAAAAAAAAAAAAAACCAAAATACAATTTACCACCCCTGGGAAAGGAGGGGATGGGGAAGGGACAGACTGCTCACTGAGTCTCACTCCCAGATAAACCCCACACGGTGCCCCCTCCTCCCCCCCCAGGTTTCTGGGACCCTTGCAAGAAATATCTCAGGCATTTTCCATTGGCTCCTGCTTCCCTCTCCTATTTCTGCTGCCCAACCTTCTCTCTCTGAATTTGCTGGGAAGCTGTGACCCCAGTTCTGGAGGCACAGGCAGCTTCACAAGCTCTCTGCTGGGGGAACACCACTCCAGCTCCTTCCTTCTGCTCCCACTGCACAGCCAAGGCAAGGGTGCAGCTGAGATTCTGGGCCATGAAACACCCTTCTCAAACCATTGCTCACTTCAGCTACATCCTAGAAGTCAATCTCACTTCACAGAAAGTCATCCTGTTCTGATGAAGCCCAAAAAATCAGAAGCACTGTCTACAAAACACCCAAATTTACAGGCTTTAAAAAAAACCTAAAAAGCAATCAACCCTTTGTAAAGCAAATTCCAGTAGTGCCACAAGATCCACAGACCCAGCAGGACCCAGCAGGCCAGAAGAGGCCTAGGAAGTGCTGCTAATGGGCAAAGCTTCCAAATAATTCCCACTTCAGAAGTCTAGAGAGGAGAAGTGACTGTCACAGAGGTGTCACCCACTGCCCAATGCCAAAACTGGTGAGACTCACCGTGGCTCTGTGCTTCCTTTCTGCTGCAGAGTGGAGATGAAGAGCCCAAGGAGCTGTGCAAGAGGGATCTTACCTTTTTGTAGGTTGTCTCCCCCGTGGAGTCCACTCCTCTGTGCCCTTTCCTTATTGTCTGTGAGCCTGGCTGCCCTGGAGAAGAGGGAGAGGGATAAAACAGGGCTGTGCTTCCTGCCTCCAGCCCAGCAGGGTTCACATTTTGCTTTTCTTCCTGTTTTTTTGTTTTTCTTCCCGTTTCAAACACAGCAATTCAGGATTTTCACGTGGGAGCCCTGACCACAGCTTTCCAAAGCCACCTCCACCCAGGACCAGCACCCCCATCACACCAGGGGCTGCTCCCCAACTCAGCATTTCACCAGATTAAGCTTCACACCAAAAACCCAGCCAGAAGGAAGCTTCTGGCACTTGGCCTGCCACGATGAAACCAAGAAAGCTCTGCTCCACCACCCTGCCACCAGGCTCTTGGCCTTGCCAAGCTCCATCAGGACACAGGGACTGGGGAGACATCCCAGGCAGCGCAGTGGCACTCTTGTTCCATAGCAATTAAGCCCTTTTAATTTCTTTTGGTTTGTTAAGTAAGCATCTGTAATTATGTAAATGGAAACCTCTAAAAGCCCCACGATTTCAGCAATCCTGCAGCAGCCACTGCCATCCTCATCACCTTGGAGATTCACTGTGTTAATATTTAATCAGCCGTGCAAAAAAAAAAAAAACCACGTCCCCCCAGGATTTAACTAAAGCTCTCTCTCCCTCTCTCTCTCTCTCTCTCTCTCTCTCTCTCTCTCTCTCTCCACAGAGGACCCAGCAGCAAATCTTCTCTGGGCTGCCTTAATGACACAAAAACAAACCTTAGAAAGTGAAGAATCACAGATGAGAAGAGGGAGCATCCCCAGGCACCTCTGCTCTGTCCCCTGCCACACCGTGGCACATCCTGACCCGGGAGGTGATTTTTAAGGATGCTGGGGAGCACCTCAGCACAGATCAGAGCATGGGGGGCTCCACCTCCTCCTCTTTCTTCCCACTTCAAGGAGTCTTGGTTTGCCTTTTCATGTAGGGATTTGGGAAGTGCCAGTGGCAACCCTCCCAACCAGAATGGGTCACAGAAAAGGGTGAGTCAGGAAGGGAAAGCCGCAGCCGGCAGCATCACCCAGCTCCCAGTACACCCAGTTTCCCCAGCAGGAAGCTTCCCCCCCCCTCCTCCTGCCAGTTTCCAAACCAGTTTGCTGCTGACTGGGGAATACAGAATTCCTGTCTGACCACGATTAAAAAAAAAAAAAAAAAAGCAAAACCATTTAATCACATCTGAGCTGGTGAGGTCTGTGAAGCTCTGGGGCAGGACTGCAGCCACCAAGGGGTCAATCACCCATCCTCCTCCTCCTGCCCAAACAGGCTCCCTCTGAGCCCAAAAATGTTATTAGAGAACAAAACTCAGAGGTAGAGGTTTTCACACTGTTTCTGTTCTCTCCACTTTTTTTTATTGCTTTGTAACAGCAGTTTTGTGTCATCCCCCCACCATTCTTGGAGAAGCGAAGGGGTTAAAGTCGATGGCACAAAGGTAACAACACAGAATCATTTGGGCAAAGCAGCTATTTTTGGGTCTGTTTAAACACCTCTAAAATGAAAGAATTCATTAGTCATAACTCCAACCCAGAATGAAACTCTCAGACAACTGAAAAAAAATGGCTCAAGAAACCTAAACAGTTAATTCTGGCCAGAGGAAAGGAGATCAGGGTTAGCGAGTCCTGCCCAACAATGAATTCACCATATCCCAGAAAAAAAAAATTTAAAAAGTTTGCTTTTTTTCTTCCTTTTGTGATTCTGGGAGCAATCCCTACGGGTGATTTCAGAGCATTCCTCAGAGCTGTTTACTGGAAGCTGAATCAACCTAAATAAAGAGCTGTCTGCCTCACCAGCCTGAGCTGTCCGGGATTATTTTCAGCCAGCAACAGATCGAGTACTCTGTGACAAAAACACTGGGAAAAAAAAGCTAAAAAAGTTGTGGGGATGGCACCTGGGCAAACAGTTCAGACAAATATTTCACTGGAAGGAGCAAGGAAGAAGGCATCTGGGTCAGATCCTCACCCAAATGAACACACTAATTCGGGACAGCCAGGACAAATACCCACTCTATTTTTAAACAGAGCCTCTCAGACAGAGTTAAGCTGGGCCTCATGTTTTAGACAAAAATAAATAGTGAAAACATCAGCACACCCAAACACATCATCAAGCTCAGCCCTCCTGAGCCAGCCCAGAGCCAGGACACAGCACAGCAGCATGCAGGGTCCTCCCTCCCCACACTTTTCCCCCAGACAGGTCCTCTCCATGCTCAAAAAACTGGAATGTTCTCCCTCCTCACCTGGACGCTGCCTGCAGGAGGTGGCACCCTGGGTAAGAGCACCTCTGGCCACACAGAAATCACTCGTGAGCCCAGCACAGGCTTGAGCCCAAGATTTAAACCCCCCCAAGCCCTCCCTGGAGGACTTCAGAGCCTCCCTGGACACATCCAACTCGCTGCCCGCAGAGAAATCCCCCACACGCATTTATTTATTTTTTTTTTTCCCCCCCGGAAAAATGAAGTCTATTTGGGGGGGGATGTGTCCCCCAGGCCAAGGCCCACAGGAACAGCAGTGAGATTTCTTTGTGTGGAAGCACAAACTGGGCAGAAACCAAAGCAGAAAGGATGGGCTGGAACAATCCTGCACGGGGGAGAGGGGTTTAGGTCAGGAGAGCGCTCACACAGCACAACAGCAGCTTTTGTTGGGAGCAGGAGCAGCTTTTTTGGGGGGGGAAAACCAGAAAATACACCAGGTTTTGTCAATCCTCAAAAGCCAAGGCAGTTAAGTAATTCAGCATTTTGCTGCTGGTTACTGGAGAGGAAGAAACCATGCTTTTTGTTTCTTTTTAAGCACATAGATGCAATACTTCTACCTCTTCGATACGACATCACTGAGCAGCACAAAAAGCTGAAATCTACACGAGGGAAAACAAAAAGGTTAAAGGGTTGGTGTGGTGAAGTCACGTGGCAGCTGCTTGGAAAAGAAAAGAGAGGTTTTTTGTTTTTTTTTTCCCTGAGAAAAGTCCAAAAAGCCCTCTTGCCACCAAGCTAAGAAAAACCAAGGTCCAAACTCTGCAGGCGAGAGACTTCCGAGCGAGGTCGTGTGGTCACGGGCAATAAAAATCTCTCCCACCAAGCTCAAAGCCTCAATATTTCATTTGCTTCTCTCAGAAAGCTCTTCTGAAAAAGGGCAGAAGTCTGCCCTGAACCAAGAGCCAAAGCCAAAAGCATCTGGGGATGGAAGGGAGCTGAGGCAGCTGAGCTCAGAACAAACACCCCCCCCCCCCCAACACTCGACCCGGGCCAGAAGGCCAAGCAGTGAGTAATAACATTGAAATCCTCTGCATCCATAGAGTGGTTCTGATCCATCCCAGCAAAGGGCATTAAGCAACAGCATCAGAACTGGTAAAATCAGGTTGGGCCACTCCCCAAAGTCCCTGGACCCCGCTGACACCTCCCCACCAGCCAGGGAGAGAGGAGCTGGAAGAAGGCCCAGGGGAAGCTGGAGGAGAGGCAATCTCTGTAACGTTATCTGAGCACTTGTGGCTGCTTTGCAGAAACTTTAAACCTTTCCCCAATCTCTTCCCCACCAGCAAAGTGCCAAGAACCCTGCAGGGAGGTCAGCACACCAAGTCACAGAGAAATAAAGATGTTTTTTCAGCCCAGAGGTGGAATCGAGAAGGGGTTTCCACGCACAAGGTCACCGGCATTTTCTGAGCGCTCAGATGAGAGCCAAGGCCAGGCCTCAAATCCAAAAAAAAAGCCTCAAACCACCTCAAAACAACTCCTCTGCCTTCTGCAGAGGTGCTCACCCAAGACAGAGAGAAACATCTCCAAGAGGATGGAGTTTGGGCTTCCACCTCCATGCCCTGCAGGGCGGTGCCCACGGGTCAGAGCTCAGATGGGCACTGACCTCACAGAAGCTCCAGATCCACTGTCTGGGGCTTATCCCAGGGATTCCAGGAAAAGATGAGCTCCATGGCAACTCCTTCTTTGGGAGCTGCAATCCCAAAGCAACACAGCTCACCCAGGTTGGGAGGAAATCTGTTCTCCCTTTGTGTCAGCAAACCTTGACCAAAGATCAGGCAAACAAAACCCCATCTGCACGCACACAGAAACATCACAACAGGTTCCTCTCCCCGCTGGAAAATTCTTAGAATTAATAAATAAAAAAAAAAAACAACCTGCGAGCCAAATAAAAGAGACTCAGGTGCAGGTTTGGTTTCAGCAGCAGAGGGCTGAGCCAGCCCAGTGGGCAGGAGGTAGGACTCAAGGTGGAAACTCTGAACTTTCCAGCACCTGCTCCTGGCTGTGTTCCTTCCCTCCTCTGTCCGGAGCCCTCCTGCTCCCCAAAAAACACCAACTCTGAGGCCGAGCAGACACAGAGACTCTTTGGTCCTTGTTACCAAACAGCTTGGGAGACAGAGAGAACCTCAGAACTGCAAAAATCACCAATGAGAAGAAATAAAGCAAGGAGCAAATTCAGGAAGAGCAGCCCCAGGTGCAGGGCAGGGCTGGAAAAGGGGACGAATGCGTTCCCGTTATTGCTTTTCCGTGTGTCCCACGGCACCAGGATCTCAGGGAGAGGAGGACAGAGGTGGTTTCCAGTTTCCCAGCAGGAGAGGAGGCAGAGGAAGGCATTTTGGACACCAGCACTTGCTGGAATGTTTGTTGGCAACTCCTGTAACCTGTACGAAGATGGAGGAGACTCTTCCCCCCCCTTCCCTACGGCGTCGTCCTTCGGCACCTCAGGATCCCACTGGGATTTGGGAAATTGATCCCATTCCCTGATTTCAGGCCCCAGGTTCTACACCTCTGAGCTCCTCCTGCTTCCCACCAAAGCCAGGGTTTTAAATTTAAGCTGATCCTGGTGCCCAGGACACCAAGAAACACCCAAGACACTGATGAACTGAACCCCCAGGCTCCTAGGACACAGATCCCAACAATCAGTGCTCCAAAGCTCCTCCTCTTCTTCCCTGGGAAGTGAGGGTGCCAGCAGCCTCTGGAACAGGGATTTCCCTTGGAAGAGGGATTCCAGCTGAGCAACTTGCTGGGAACTGACCCCAGAGGGAGCTGGTGCTGGGGAATGCAGGCTCAGCATCCTGCACCACCACCTTCACCGAGGCTTAGGATGGAGGGAGGGGGGGGGGGGAAGATAAATAATCCCCTCCCAGAAGGGAGGAAGATTTAGGTCATCTGTAAGGAATCTGCTGCCCGGGGAGAACTCTGCTTTTCCTACACAGCAGAGCCCCCAGAGATGCAGTGAGAGGGAGAAGTTTAATCACCAAGGCAGGGTGAGAAGGATGCCACGGCTCGGGGGACACAAAACCCCAGTGCTGGAGAAGGGAAGCTCTGGGGGTGGGCAGGTTATTTCACCCATCTCAAAATAAAGAAATAAAAAAAAAAAAGGGTTTTCAAGCTGTGGGAGTAGTGGGGAGGAGAAACCAAACCCCAAAGTGGCCCCTTTCAACAAACACAGGAGGGGTGGCTTTTCCTTCCTCAAGGGGAATTCAGTTCTAACTCAGGAAAACCAAAACCCCAAAATCCCAGGATTCTCCCCAGAGAAGTTCCCCTCCTCCAAGGGACAAAGCTGTCACTTCTCCGAGCCAGCTGGCTCCTACCTTTCTTCTGGGGAGGGGAATCTTTTGTCTGACAGGAGCAGCTTTGCCCCCCAGCAGCTCACACACAACTCCCACGGCAGCAAAAGGGCCTCGTGGGGGGGGGAGTTTTGGGATTTGGGGTGGAGGAGCTGCCAGTGCCAACCTGTGACACCCACAGAGATGTCACAGCTGATGGCTGCAGAGAGGAGAGATTTTTATACCAGAGATGGGACTTGGAGTCACTTGAGGGGCCTATTTTAAGCTGAGCTGCTCAGATGTTTTTATTTAACAAACTCATCTTCCCTCCTGCTTGGTCTCGGTGAGGTGGGATCAAGAAAACCTCCTCCCTCCTGCAGGAACTGGGTGGGAAGGGGGGGTTGGGGATGAGTCTTTCTGGGTTGTTTTACACCCACATGGAAAGGCTCAGCAGTTTGGGCCCCTGCTCTCTGCTTGCTTCCAATGATCTCCCTCTCCCCAGAAGTGACAGAGCCATTCTCAGGGCAAATCTTTTGTCCCTGGACTCCAGGGAGGGGCCAGGGTGACAATGAACCCTCCCCTCCCTCTGCCCCCCTGCTTATAAAGCACCCAAGGCACAAAGAGCCAAACCACTGAAATCCCCCACATGCCTTTTTTTTCCTTTTTTTTTTTTTTTTTTTGGCACGTTTCAAAGCAGCGAAATGAGGAAGGGGAGAAAAAAAAAACAAAAAACCAAAAAAAGCCCCCAAAACCAGGGTGAGGCTGAAGGCCCCAGGCAGGCAGGGATCAGCCCAGGTGAGGGGCTGCCACGTAGGGCAGAGCTCAGGCTCTGTCACAACCAGAATTCAAATCCTGTGGGGAAGGTAAAGTGAGCCAACACCTCACCAGGCAGGGAGACAAACAAACAATGGCAACGATTCTGCCAGGAAAGGGGGAAGAGATTTACTCCTTTACCCACGTTTTTGCTCCTCAGTAATGCTCCCTGAAAAACCTTCCAAGCTTTTGGAATCCGCCTCCTTCTTCTCAGCTCAGAAAAAAAAGATCAAGAAGCCCCTCTCACAAAAGTCAGTTTGGTTTGTAGCCACAGACAAAGAGTGAAGAAGCCACTTTAGAGCCCATGGAAAGAGGGACGGGGCTCTTGACTCCCCCCAAAACCACTGCCAGACCTGTGGATCTCAGCTTTAAGGACCAAAAGTGCCCTGGTTTATCCCAGAGGAGGTTTCCAGCCTTCATTACCATCCCTCTGTGTTGGGGGGGGGGATGAGGACAGCGCAGAGCTCCAACCCTGCCTTTTGCAGCTTCAGCTCTCATCCTAAATCAGCCCTCGGAGGATTTCCAGCCCTTCCCCTTGACTCAACACAACAAATGCAAACCCGAAGCCGTTCCCATCCCCACAGTCTCCTGCCTCCCACAGGTGCCACATGGCTTTGACGCTCCCATCGCCCTGCCCAGCACCAGATGCAGCAGAGAAAAGGCTTCTACCTCCCCCAGACCCACCGAGGGATTGATATTCCAGCTCCTCTCGTCCCTCCGTGCCCCGGGAGGCCCCGGGTCCTGCTGTCACCCCCCGGGGCAGGTGGCCTGACTCATGGCTCAGGCTCTAGGGACACAAGGGAATCAGGTTTCCCTTGGCACCCACCCCTCTGCTCCCCTCCACCCCATCGAGCACCCTAACAGAGCCCAAACCCCCCCCCACACACAAAACCCCCAGCCCCCTCCCACCTACCCTTTTCTCGGGGATTTTCCAGCCCCATCCCCGCCCAGAGGAGCTTTGCCACACGCAGTCAGAAAATCGCCAGCCTTACACCCACCCCCCCACACCCCAAAACCAGCCCCCCCCCCTACACACCCCAAAACCTCCCCCCCCCCCCAGCCCCGCAGAGTCCCCGCACTCCCCACGGAGCCACGCGGACCCCGGGATGCCCACCCAGCCCACCCCCCCCCCGTCACTCCCACACATCCTCCGGAGAACTCAGCCCCCTCCTCCTCCCACCCCCGGCTTCACCCCCCACAGGGACCGAGCTCCCCCGGTGCCCGCCCCGGGAGCCTCTCCCCGGCCCGCGGTTTCCCCCTCTCCTCGCCGGGCTCAGCCCAGGCCCCAACTCCCTTCCTGTCCACACCCGGCCCCACACAGCCCGCCCACCCCCCAGGCTCCTACCTGCTCCTCAACCCCCTCAGGGGACCCCCCTCAGCCCCACACCCCCCTCCCCCCCACACCCTCCAGCTCCCCCTCAGCCCCACAGAGCCCCCCACCCCCCCCCTCAGCCCCACAGAGCCCCCCCAGCACTTCACACACCCCACCACCACCACCACCACCCCCTGCTCAAAGCGCTCCTCGCAGCCCCGCAGGACCCCCCCGGGCCCCAGAGCCTCCAACCCCCCCGCTCCCGGCCCTGCCCCGTACCCGCCAGGCCGCCGCTGCTCCCGCTGCTGCCCCCCGACTCGGGCCCTGCCGCCGCCATTTTGCTGCGCTCCCTCCTCCTGCGCCGCCCGCGCCCCTCCCCGCTTGGCCCCGCCCCCGCCCCTCATTAAGCCCCGCCCCTTCCCGGTCGGTCCCGCCCCTCAACTTTAGGCCCCGCCCAACTCACTTGACCACGCCTCCTCTTTGCCCCTTCCACCTGGCCCCGCCCCTTCCCGATCGGTCCCGCCCCTCAACTTTAGGCCCCGCCCAACTCACTTGACCACGCCTCCTCTTTGCCCCTTCCACCTGACCCCGCCCCTCCGGACGGTACCCACCTTGCTACCGGAGGGGGGGGGGGGGAGGTGTGTGTGCCCCCAGCGCCTGAGCAACCCGGGACGCGGGACCGAGAGGAGAGGGGCGGCGAGGGGCACGAGGGCGCTGGGGACGTCACGGGGCTGCCGAGGAGACGTCACGCGGTGACGTAATTTTACAGGTTGGTTTCCCCCTCCCCCTCTTATTCTCCCCCCCCCCAAACCTTATTCTCCACGCCGCCATCGACCGCTCGGCGCTCGCTCCCCGGGTCCGGGCAGGACGCGCAGCCGAGCGCCGATCGCGGCGGCGGAGCGATGAGCCTGGCGGAGGGCAGAGCCCCGCGGCGCACGCCGGGAACCGCCTCTCGGGGCTGCTGGAGGCCGAGGAGGAGGATGAGTTCTACCAAACCACCTACGGCGGCTTCACTGAGGTACCGGGGAGCCCCGGAGCTGCGAGCGAGGGGGGAGGGAGAACCGGGAGGGGAGTTGGGGAGTTCCGGGGCGAACGGGACACGGAAAGGGTCCTGGGGACGTGAGGGGGGGGAATCCCCAGGGGGGTGTTTGGGGGTGAGGGGCCCTGGGGTGGGGGGAGACACCGGGAGGGAGATGGGGAACACCGGGGGGGGGTGGGGAGCACCGGGAGGGAGATGGGGAACACCGGGGGGGATGGGGGTCACCGGGGGGGGATGGGGAGCACTGGGGGGGGGGGATGGGGGTTACCGGGAGAGAGATGGGGGTCACCGGGAAGGAGATGGGGGTCACCGGGGAGCCCCGGAGCTGCGAGCGAGGGGGGAGGGAGAACCGGGAGGGGGAGTTGGGGGGTTCCGGGGGCGAACGGGACACGGAAAGGGTCCTGGGGACATGAGGGGAATCCCAGGGGGGTGTTTGGGGGTGAGGGGCCCTGGGGTGGGGGGAGACACCGGGAGGGAGATGGGGAACACCGGGGGGGGGGGTGTGGGGGTCACCGGGGGGGAGATGGGGAACACTGGGGGGGAGGATGGGGGTCACCGGGGGGGAGGATGGGGGGTCACCGGGGGGGGGACGGGGAGCACCGGGAGGGAGATGGGGAGCACCGGGGGGGATGGGGGTCACCGGGGGGGAGATGGGGGTCACCGGGAGGGAGATGGGGAACACCAGGGGGGGGGGTGGGGGTCACCGGGGAGGGAGATGGGGGTCACCGGGGGGGAGGATGGGGGTCACCGGGGGGGGGGACGGGGGTCACCGGGGGGGAGATGGGGAGCACCGGGGGGGATGGGGGTCACCGGGGGGGGGACGGGGGGTCACCGGGGGGGGGGGGGGGGGGGGGGGGGATGGGGGTTTACCGGGGGGGGGGATGGGGGTCACCGGGGAGTGCAGGGGGAGTTGTTGCGGGGACAGGGACAGGGGGGGTGCGGCCGACGGAGCGGCCACCCCCACGCACCCCCACGCGGCACCGTGGCCGTGGGGTCCCGGGTGGGGGGGGGGTGACAGCTCCTCCGTCCCCGCAGGAGTCGGGGGACGACGAGTACCGGGGGGATCAGTCGGACAGCGACGATGAGGTGGACTCCGACTTCGACATCGACGAGGGGGAGGAACCCCCCAGCGACCCCGAGGAGAACGAACCCAAGCGCCGCCGCGTGGTCACCAAAGCCTACAGGGTGAGGGTCCCCTCCCCCCGGGATGGAACGGGGCTGGGGGCACGGGGAGTGGGTGATCCCCCCCCCCCCCTCTCTTCACGTCCTGTACCCCCCCCCCCCCCACAGGAGCCCCTCAAGAGCCTTCGCCCCAAGAAGCCAGAGGAGCCCAGCGGGGGCTCCCAGAAGCCCCGGGAGGTGAAATCGGTGCCCCTGGAGCTGCAGGATGATGTGGGGGACAGTGAGTCTGGGGGGGATGGGGGGGGACAGGGGGGGGTGCTCACCCACACCCCACAAGTCTGGGGGGGGGAGCAGCCGGGGAGCAGGGCCACCCCGTGGCCACCTCTCAGCTCCCTGCTCAGCCCTGTGGCCACCTCTTAACCCCGTGGCCACTTCTTAGCCCTGTGGCCACTTCTTAGGCCCTGTGGCCACTGCTCAGCTCTGTGTGATCATTTCTCATCCCCGTGCCCCCCTCTCTGCCCCCATTCCCCTCTCCCCCCCCATCCTCCACACTCCCCCATTCACCCCTCTCACCCCACCTACTCTCCCCCACACCCCCCATCCTCTCACCCCCCAACAATCCATCCCCACCCCCAACCCCTCACACCCCACTAACCCCACACTCCCCCCATCCCCTCAACCCCATTCTCCACTCCCCAACCCCCCACACCTCCCCACACTCCCCTACTCCCCCCATTCCACACACCCCCATTCCCACACTCCCCCCATTCCCCTCACTCCCCGACTCCCCCCCCCCACACCCCCCATCCCCAACCCCCCCCATCCCCACACCCCCCCATTCCCCCACACCCCCCCATTCCCCTCACACCCCCCAATTCCACTCTCCCCCCAATTCCTCTCACCCCCCAATTCCTCACTCCCCCCCAATTCCACTCTCCCCCCAATCCCTCCTCCCCCCCATTCCCTCACCCCCCCAATCCCCCTCTCCCCCATTCCCCTCACCCCCCAATTCCCCTCACCCCCCCAATCCCACTCACCCCCCCCAATTCCCTCACTCCCCCCCCAATCCCACTCACCCCCCCAACCCCTCCACACCCCCCATCCCCACTCACCCCCCCATTCCCCACCTCCCCCCATTCCCCACTCTCCCCCCATTCCCCACTCTCCCCCCAATCCTCTCTCCCCCAATTCCCTCTCTCCCCCAATTCCCTCTCTCCCCCCATTCCCTCTCTCCCCCCATTCCCTCTCTCCCCCCATTCCCCTCCCCCCAATTCCCCTCTCTCCCCTCGTTCCCCACTACTCCCCCCATTCCCCTCTCTCCCCCCATTCCTCTCATCCCCCCATTCCCCTCTTTCCCCCCATTCTTCTCTCTCCCAATTCCCTCTCTGCCCCCAATTCCCTCTCACCCCTCATTCCCCACTCTGCCCCCCTTTCTCCCCAATTCCCTCTCTCCCCCCATTCCCTCTCCCCCCAATTCCCCTCTCTCCCCTCGTTCCCCACTCTCCCCCCACTCCCCTCTTTTCCCCCCATTCCCCTCTCTCCCCCCATTCCCCTCTCTCTCTCCCAATTCCCTCTCTCCCCCAATTCCCTCTCTCCCCTCATTCCCCACTCTGCCCCCCTTTCTCCCCAATTCCCTTCTCTCCCCCATTCCCCTCTCTCCCTCATTCCCCACTCTCCCCCAATTCCCTCTCTCCCCCCATTCCCTCTCCCCCCAATTCCCCTCTCTCCCCTCCATTCCCCTCTCTCCCCCCATTCCCCTCTTTTCCCCCCATTCCCTCTCTCCCCCCATTCCCCTCTCTCTCCCCTCTCTCCTCCTACTCCCCCCCATTCCTCTCTCCCCCAATCCTCTCTTCCCCATTCCCTTCTTTCCTCTCTCCCCCCAATTCCCTCTCTCCCCCCATTCCCCTCTCTCCCCCCATTCCCCTCTCTCCCCCCATTCCCCTCTGCTCCCCCCATTCCCCTCTCCCCTCATTCCCCTCTCCCCCCATTCCCCTCTCCCCCCATTCCCCTCTCTCCCCCCATTCCCCTCTCTCCCCCCATTCCCCTCTCCCCCCATTCCCCTCTCCCCCCATTCCCCTCTCCCCCCATTCCCCTCTCTCCCCCCATTCCCCTCTCTCCCCCAATTCCCTCTCTCCCCCAATTCCCTCTCTCCCCCATTCCCTTCTCTCCCCCATTCCCCTCTCTCCCCTCTCTCCTCCTACTCTCCCCTCTCTCCCCCCATTCCTCTCCCCCCCATTCCCCTCTCTCCCCCCATTCCCCTCTCTCCCCCCATTCCCCTCTCTCCCCCATTCCCCTCTCTCCCCTGACTCCCCCCTCTCCCCCCATTCCTCTCCCCCCGTTCCTCTCTCCCCCCATTCCCTCTCTCCCCCATTCCTCTCTCTCCCCCCATTCCCCTCTCCCCATCCTCCTCTCTCCCCATTTCCCCTCTCTCTTCTCCTACTCCCCCATTCCTCTCTCCCCCATTCCCCTCTCTCCCCCCATTCCCCTCTCTCCCCCCATTCCCCTCTCCCCCATTCCCCTCTCTCCCCTGACTCCCCCCCTCTCCCCCACTCCCTTCTCCCCCCCTCTCCCCCTCTCTCCTCCCCCCTCTCCCCGGGGCAGGTCGGAAGCACATGCGCCAATCCACCACGGAGCACACCCGCCAGACCTTCCTGCGCCTGCAGGAGCGACAGGTCCAGTCCAAACGCAAGAAAGGTCCCAACTACGACCGCCCCCTGACCCCAGGAGGAGCTGCTGGAGGAGGCCAAGATCACCGAGGAGATCAACCTCCGCTCCCTGGGTGAGCCCCCCCCAAAAAAAAACCCCAAAAACAGCACAGCGGGAGGGGGTTGGAGGGGAGGGGGGGTCATGGGGTGCTGAGCACCCCCTCCTTGGGCTTTCCCAGAGAATTACGAGCGCCTGGAAGCTGACAAGAAGAAGCAGGTCCAGAAGAAGAGGAAGTGTGTGGGGCCCGTGATCCGGTACTGGTCGGTCACCATGCCCCTCGTCCCTGAGCCGGGCAAGGAGGAGAACGTGGACGTGGAGGGGTAGGTTGGGGTCATCCCTGGGGGGTTTTCCCCCCCCCCACTCACACCCCTCAAATAAACCTCAGCTTCCTCCTCTGGGAGGGAGGAGACCACTCCTGATCCCTCCCCCAAGGTTCTGTTCCAGGGAGAGGATTTAAGGGTGGGTTTAGATGGGATTTTAGAGACCAAAGCTTTGCCTCAAAAACAGAACAGGGAGGGGGTTGAGGGTAACAGGGTCAACATCCCTGGAGATGTTGAAGGTGAAGCTTGAGGAGTCTTTGATCTGGTTGAGGGTTGGGTGACCTTGAGAGGTCCCTTCCACCCCAAATTATTCCGGGATTCTCCAAGAAGGGAGTTTGGGGCAGCACCTTGGAGCCTCCTGAGCCCCTCCCTCCCCATCCC